>NW_027252062.1:12500-31450 GCF_044704955.1 Pristiophorus japonicus | reverse complement strand
GATGTAAAAGATCCCGTGGCCACTACTGGATGAAGTGCAGGGGAGTTTTCCCCGGTCGACCTTGGAGTCATATATTGTCGAAAAATGCTCCTGTTGGGTTGAGCTTAGCTTCCAAGGGGTTAATTTGACGGGACGTCAGGACTGGGAGATGCCGATTAGAATTCAGACAGGGATGTGTGAGGCAGTGAGCTGCAGACAGTGAAAGACAGTGGAACATTGCAATGATCCTTCACACTCAACGGTTGCCGTCACAACTCTGCTCATCGGGCATGTGTCAATGCCACATTCAGCTCTCGTGGGGGGAGGGAATAATGAGGCTGACTGAGAGCTGGCACATCATCATCATACCCAGTCCCTCGGAATCGAGGAAGACTTGCTTCCACTCTAAAAATGAGTCCTTAGCTGACTGAACAGTCCAATACGGGAATCACAGTCCCTGTCACAGGTGGGACAGACAGTGGTTGAGGGAAGGGGAGGGTGGGACTGGTTTGCCGCACGCTCCTTCCGCTGCCTGCGCTTGTTTTCTGCATGCTCTCGGCGACGAGACTCGAGATGCTCAGCGCCCTCCCGGATGCACTTCCTCCACTTAGGGCGGACTGGTCTTTGGGCCAGGGACTCCCAGGTGTCGGTGGGGATGTCGCACTTTATCAGGGAGGCTTTGAGGGTGTCCCTGTAACGTTTCCTCTGCCCACCTTTGGCTCGTTTGCCGTGAAGGAGTTCCGAGTAGAGCGCTTGCTTTGGGAGTCTCGTGCCTGGGGCATGTGGACAATGTGGCCCGTCCAACGGAGCTGGTCGAGTGTGGTCAGTGCTTCGATGCTGGGGATGTTGGCCTGGTCAAGGACACTGACGTTGGTGCGTCTGTCCTCCCGGGGGATTTGCAGGATCTTGCGGAGACATCGCTGGTGGTATTTCTCCAGCGACTTGAGGTGTCTACTGTACATGGTCCATGTCTCTGAGCCATACAGGAGGGCGGGCAATACCCGCCCTTCCTTACAGCCAATCGGCACACGGCACTTGGGACAACTCGCTGTGGTGGGCCCGTGTGGCACACCCGTTACTTTGTTTTCAGGTCGGGAAGCTGAGTGGAATCAGAAGATTATGACCTTGCTGTCTGGGACAATAGTCCGGCTTCCGATCCGCTTCTGGTCTCAGCCCCCCCCGGCCTTGTCTGCTGTGGGAGCGATTGGAGTGGGACGTGTCGCGCGGGGGGTGGGGGCCAGAAGGGACAGGCGTGAATATCACGAGGGTCCCGATCGTCTCACGGCTGGCAGCGGGAATGTCCGTCCTACGGGAGCGACTGAACCGACAGAAGGCCTTGAATCCCAGCATCTATCGAACTCAGCACTGCAAATGTACGGTGACATGCTGATGATACAAAGATGGGAGGAAAAGCAATGTGTGAGGAGGGCACAAGAAATCTGAAAAAGGACATAGACAGGCTAAGTGAGTGGGCAAAAATTTGGCAGATGGAGTATAATGTTGGAAAGTGTGAGGTCATGCACTTTGGCAGAAAAAGATCAAAGAGCAAGTTATTATTTAAATGGAGAAAGATTGTAACGTGCTGTCGTACAGCGGGACCTGGGGGTATTTGTGCATGAAACATAAAAGGTTAGTATGCAGGTACAGCAAGTGATCAGGAAGGCCAATGGAATCTTGGCCTTTATTGCAAAGGGGATGGAGTATAAAAGCAGAGAAGTCCTGCTCCAGTTATACAGGGTATTGGTGAGGCCACACCTGGAGTACTGCGTGCAGTTTTGGTTTCCATATTTACGAAAGGATATACTTGCTTTGGAGGCTGTTCAGAGAAGGTTCACTCGGTTGATTTTGGAGATGAGGGGGTTGACTTATGAGGAAAGGTTGAGTAGGTTGGGCCTCTACTCATTGGAATTGAGAAGAATGAGAGGTGATCTTATCGAAACGTATAAGATTATGAGGGGGCTTGACAAGATGGATGCAGAGAGGATGATTCCACTGATGGGGGAGACTAGAACTAGGGGACATGGTCTTAGAATAAGGGGCCGCCCATTTAAAATTGAGATGAGGAGAAATTTCTTCTCTCAGAGGGTTGTAAATCTGTGGAATTCGTTGCCCCAGAGAGCTGTGGAGGCTGGGTCATTGAATATATTTAAGACAGAAATAGAGAGTTTCTTAACTGATAAGGGGATAAGAGGTTATGGGGACCGGGCGGGGAAGTGGAGCTGAGTCCACGATCAGATCAGACATGATCTTATTGAATGGCGGAGCAGGCTCGAGGGGCCGAATGGCCGACTCCTGCTCCTATTTCTTATGTTCTTAAGAATGTAAGGCACGGAAACAGGCGATTGGCCCCACCGCTCGGTGCCGGGGTTTATGCTCCACACCAGCCCCCTCCCACCCCTCTCCATCTCACCCCATCACCATATCCCTCTATTCCTTTCTCCCTCATGTGTTTATCCAGCTTCCCTTAAACGCAGGGAAGTCTTGCTGCAGTTATGCAGGGTATTGGTGAGGCCACAACTGGAGTACTCCGTCATCACCATCATCATCATCATAAGTGGTCCCTCAAAGGAGGTGCGAGTTAGGACACGGGGCAGCAAGCACAGGGGGTGATGGGTGAGTGGGACTCGGTGCGAGTTAGGACACGGGGACAGTGAGCACAGGGGGTGATGGGTGAGTGGGACTCGGTGCGAGTTAGGACACGGGGAGAGTGAGCACAGGGGGTGATGGGTGAGCGGGACTCGGTGCGAGTTAGGACACGGGGTCAGTAAGCATAGGGGATGATGGGTGAGTGGGACTCGGTGCGAGTTAGGACACGGGGCAGTGAGCACAGGGGGTGATGAATGAGCGGGACTCGGTGCGAGTTAGGACACGGGTCAGCCGAGTTTTGGATCACCTCTAGTTTACGTCGGGTAGAATGTGGGATGCCGGCCAGGAGTGTGTTGGAATAGTCAGGTCTGGAGGTAACAAAGGCACGGATGAGGGCTTCAGTAGCAGATGAGCCGAGGCAGGGGCAGAGATGGGCGATGTTACAGAATTGGAAATAATGTCCCAAGGTGCTTCACAGGAGCGGTTATCGGACAAAATTTGACCCCGAGCCACATGAGGAGAGATTGGGGACAGGTGACCAAAAGCTGGGCCAGAGAGGTAGGTTTTAAGGAACATCTTGAAGGAGGAGAGAGAGAGGCAGGGAGGAAAGGAAAGCAGTCGGATACATGAGAGAAAAGATACGCTGATTGGCTGAGATAAGGCGGGTGAAATGGGAGGAGACTTGTGCGTTGCATAAATATCAGCACAGACTGGTTGGGCTCATGGGCCTGTATCTGTGCTGCGTATTCTCGGCCTGTATCTGTGCTGCGTATTCTCGGCCTGTATCTGTGCTGCGTATTCTCGGCCTGTATCTGTGCTGCGTATTCGCGGCCTGTATCTGTGCTGCGTATTCTCGGCCTGTATCTCTGCTGCGTATTCTCGGCCTGTATCTGTGCTGCGTATTCGCGGCCTGTATCTGTGCTGCGTATTCTCGGCCTGTATCGGTGCTGCGTATTGGATGTACAGTGTAATTCTATTTCTCTCTAGCAATGTGCTCAATTCGCACTTTTCATTGACCTGCGTTGCTACTTCGAATGATTTGTGGATGTGCAGAAGCCCCAGATGCAGATTCTCCTCCACCGTATCTAGACACTTTATTTTCCAAGCAGGATGTGTCCTTATGCAGCGTCGAGCAAAACGCAGCGCCTGGCACTTACGTTGCCATGGGAATCGGAGTGGGGTGGTGGGGGGGTGGCGAAAGCCAATGAGAAGTGAGTTGACACACAGGGTGTGCCTGCTGCTCGCCTGGTCCCCTACACACCCGTCTCATCGGGCGAACGCCTGCCTCTGCGAAGCGTGCAGACCCCCGGCGCACAACCGGCGCGTGGCAATTGGCGGAGCAGGGGCTGAGTAGCGGGGTGCTGGTGTTTGGTGACAGGCCCCCAGTTCCCCCACAGGGTTAACCACAGACTGATTCAGCTCAGACTGGAGGCCAACAGCTTTAGCAGCGGCCGGCTGGCCGGTTGGAGAAGCTGACAGCTCTCTGTGTCTCTCTCTCTCGCGCGCTCGCTCGCTCGCAGAAACAAGCCCCGATCTGCCGGTACCTGCCTTGCGCTCCTGAAGGTGCTGACGCTGGCTGCAATCCAGCCTCTCGTCAGCCGGTGAGAGCAAGCCAGCGGCAGAACATACCTAACCTAAGAAATAGGAGCAGGCGCAGGCCATTCGGCCCCTCGAGCCTGCTCCGCCATTCAATGAGATCATGGCTGATCCAATCCTGGACTCAACTCATATCCCTCGACTCCCTTAATATCCAAAAATCTCTCGATCTCAACCTTGAATATACTCAACGACTGAGCCTCCACAGCCCTCTGGGGCAGAGAATTCCAAAGATTCACCTCCCTCTGAGTGAAGAAATTCCTCCTCATCTCAGTCCTAAATGGCCGACCCCTTATCCTGAGACTGTGTGACCCCTGGTTCTAGACTCCCCAGCCCGGGGGGAAACACCCTCCCTGCATCTATCCTGTCAAGCCCTGTAAGAATTGTGTGTGTTTCAATGAGATCACCTCTCATTCTTCTAAACTCTAGAGAATATCGGCCTAGTCTCCTCAATCTCTCCTCATAGGACAATCCCCCCATCCCAGGAATCAGTCTGGTGAACCTTCGTTGCACTCTCTCAATGGCAAGTATATCCTTCCTTAGGTAAGGAGACCCAAACTGTGCACAATACTCCAGCTGTATCCTTGCACACAGGCCCGGAGATGTGGGTGTCACTGGCAAGGCCCAGCGTTTATCGCCCGTCCCTAATCGCCCCTTGAGAAGGTGGTGGTGAGCCGCCTTCTTGAACCGCTGCAGTCCGTGTGGTGAAGGTGCTCCCACAGTGCTGTTAGGGAGGGAGTTCCAGGATTGTGACCCAGCGACGATGAAGGAACGGCCAATATATTTCCAAGTCGGGATGGTGTGTGACTGGGAGGGGAACGTGGAGGTGGTGGTGTTCCCATGCGCCTGCTGCCCTTGTCCTGCTAGGTGGTAGAGGTCGCGGGTTTGGGAGGTGCTGCTGAAGAAGCCTTGGCGAGTTGCTGCAGTGCATCTTGTAGATGGTACACACTGCAGCCAGGGGGCGCCGGTGGTGGAGGGAGTGAGTGTTGAAGGTGGTGGGTAGCGTGGCCCATCAAGCGGCCTGCTTTGTCCTCGATGGTGTCGAGCTTCTCGAGTGTTGTTGGAGCTGCACTCATCCAGGCAAGTGGAGAGTGTTCCATCACACTCCTGACTTGTGTCGTGCAGATGGTGGGGAGGCTTTGGGGAGTCAGGAGGTGAGACACTTGCCGCAGAATACCCAGCCTCTGACCTGCTCTTGTTGCCACAGTATTTATGTGGCTGGTCCAGTTAAGTTTCTGGTCAATGGTGACCTCCCCCAGGATGTTGATGGTGGGGGATTTGGTGATGGTAATGCCGTTGAATGTCAAGGGGAGGTGGTTAGACTCTCGCTTGTTGGAGATGGTCATTCTCTGACACTTGTGTGGTGCGAACGTTACTTATCAGCCCAAGCCTGAATGTTGTTCAGGTCTTGCTGCATGCGGGCATGGACAACGTTCATTATCTGAGGAGTTGCGAATAAAGCTGAACACTGTGCAATCATCAGCGAACATCCCCACTTCTGACCTTATGATGGAGGGAAGGTCATTGATGAAGCAGCTGAAGGTGGTGGGGCCTAGGACACTGCGCTGAGGAACTCCTGCAGCGATGTCCTGGGGCTGGAATGATTGACCTCCAACAACCACAACCATCTTCCTTTGTGCTGGGTATGACTCCAGCCAGTGGAGAGTTTTCCCCTTGATTCAAATTGACTTCAGTTTTACGAGGGCTCCTTGATTCCACACTCGATCAAATGCTGCCTGGATGTCGAGGGCAGTCACACTCTCCTCACCTCTGGAATTCAGCTCTTTTGTCCATGTTTGGACCAAGGCTGTAATGTGGTCTGGAGCCGGGTAGTCCTAGCGGAACCCAAACTGAGCATCGGTGAGCAGGTTATTGGTGAGTAATTACTGCTTGATAGCACTGTCGATGGCACCTTCTGATCACTGTGTTGATAATTGAGACTAGACTGATGGGCCGTAATTGGCCAGATTGGATTTGTCCTTTTTATGGACAGGACATACCTGGGAGTTTTCCACATTGTTGGGTCGATGCCAGTGTTGTAGCTGTACTGAAACAGCTGGGCTACAGGCGCAGGTTGTTCTGGAGCACAGGTCTTCAGCACGACAGCCGGGATGTTGTTGGGTCCCAAAACCTTTGCTGTATCCAGTGCGCTCAGCCGTTTCTTGATTATCACGTGGATTGAATCGAATTGGCTGAAGACTGGCGTCTGTGATGGTGGAGACCTCAGGAAGAGGCTGATATGGATCATCCACTCAGCACTTTTGGCTGAAGTTGGTTCAGCCTTGTCTTCTGCACTTGTGTGCTGAGCTCCGCCATCACTGAGGATGGAGATATTCACGGAGCTTCCTCCTCTTAATTGTCCATCACCATTTACAACTGGATGTGGCAGGACTGCAGAGCTGGGGATTGGGCTGTGGGGGGGTTGGGCTGTGGGGATTGGGCTATGGGGATTGGGCTGTGGGGATTGGGCTGTGGGGGATTGGGCTGTGGGGATTGAGCTGTGTGGGATTGAGCTGTGGGGATTGGGCTGTGGGGGATTGGGCTGTGGGGATTGGGCTGTGTGGGATTGAGCTGTGTGGGATTGAGCTGTGGGGATTGGGCTGTGTGGGATTGAGCTGTGTGGGATTGAGCTGTGGGGATTGAGCTGTGGGGATTGGGCTGTGGGGATTGGGCTGTGTGGGATTGAGCTGTGTGGAATTGAGCTGTGGGGATTGAGCTGTGGGGATTGAGCTGTGGGGATTGAGCTGTGGGGATTGGGCTGTGGGGATTGAGCTGTGTGGGATTGAGCTGTGTGGGATTGAGCTGTGGGGATTGGGCTGTGTGGGATTGAGCTGTGGGGATTGGGCTGTGGGGATTGAGCTGTGGGGATTGGGCTGTGGGGATTGAGCTGTGGGGATTGAGCTGTGGGGATTGGGCTGTGGGGATTGAGCTGTGGGGATTGGGCTGTGGGGATTGAGCTGTGGGGATTGAGCTGTGGGGATTGGGCTGTGGGGATTGAGCTGTGGGGATTGAGCTGTGGGGATTGGGCTGTGGGGATTGGGCTGTGTGGGATTGGGCTGTGGGGATTGAGCTGTGGGGATTGGGCTATGGGGATTGGGCTGTGGGGATTGAGCTGTGGGAATTGAGCTGTGGGGATTGGGCTGTGGGGATTGGGCTGTGTGGGATTGGGCTGTGGGGATTGGGCTATGGGGATTGGGCTGTGGGGATTGGGCTGTGGGGGATTGGGCTGTGGGGATTGAGCTGTGGGGATTGAGCTGTGGGGATTGGGCTGTGGGGATTGAGCTGTGGGGATTGGGCTGTGGGGGGGATTGAGCTGTGGGGATTGAGCTGTGGGGATTGGGCTGTGGGGGGGATTGGGCTGTGTGGGGGTTGGGCTGTGGGGATTGGGTTGTGTGGGATTGAGCTGTGGGGATTGGGCTGTGTGGGATTGGGCTGTGTGGGATTGGGCTGTGGGGATTGGGCTATGGGGATTGAGCTGTGGGGATTGGGCTGTGTGGGATTGGGCTGTGGGGATTGGGCTGTGGGGATTGAGCTGTGTGGGATTGGGCTGTGTGGGATTGGGCTGTGGGGGGTTGGGTTGTGGGCATTGGGCTGTGGGGATTGAGCTGTGGGGATTGGGCTGTGTGGGATTGGGCTGTGTGGATTGGGCTGTGGGGGTTGGGTTGTGGGGATTGGGCTGTGGGGATTGAGCTGTGGGGATTGAGCTGTGTGGGATTGGGCTGTGGGGATTGGGCTGTGGGGATTGGGCTGTGGGGATTGAGCTGTGGGGATTGGGCTGTGGGAATTGGGCTGTGGGGGGTTGGGTTGTGGGGATTGGGCTATGGGGATTGAGCTGTGGGGATTGGGCTGTGTGGGATTGGGCTGTGGGGATTGGGCTATGGGGATTGAGCTGTGTGGGATTGGGCTGTGTGGGATTGGGCTGTGGGGATTGGGCTGTGGGGATTGGGCTGTGGGGATTGAGCTGTGGGGATTGGGCTGTGGGAATTGGGCTGTGGGGGGTTGGGTTGTGGGGATTGGGTTGTGGGGATTGGGCTGTGGGGGGATTGGGCTGTGGGGATTGGCTGTGGGGATTGGGCTGCGGGGATTGGGCTGCGGGGGTTGGGCTGTGGGGATTGGGCTGTGGGGGGTTGGGCTATGGGGGGTTGGGCTGTGGGGGGTTGGGCTGTGGGGATTGGGCTGTGGGGGATTGGGCTGTGGGGATTGGGTTGTGGGGATTGGGTTGTGGGGATTGCGCTGTGGGGGATTGGGCTGTGGGGGGAGCGGTGGGCTGTGGGGGGGTTGGGCTGTGGGGATTGGCTGTGGGATTGGGCTGTGGGGGGTTGGGCTGTGAGGGGTTGGGCTGTGGGGATTGGCTGTGTGGGATTGAGCTGTGTGGGATTGAGCTGTGGGGATTGGGCTGTGTGGGATTGAGCTGTGTGGGATTGAGCTGTGGGGATTGGGCTGTGGGGATTGAGCTGTTTGGGATTGAGCTGTGGGGATTGGGCTGTGGGGATTGGGCTGTGTGGGATTGAGCTGTGGGGATTGAGCTGTGGGGATTGAGCTGTGGGGATTGAGCTGTGGGGATTGGGCTGTGGGGATTCAGCTGTGTGGGATTGAGCTGTGGGGATTGGGCTGTGTGGGATTGAGCTGTGGGGATTGGGCTGTGGGGATTGAGCTGTGGGGATTGGGCTGTGGGGATTGAGCTGTGGGGATTGAGCTGTGGGGATTGGGCTGTGGGGATTGAGCTGTGGGGATTTGGCTGTGGGGATTGAGCTGTGGGGATTGAGCTGTGGGGATTGGGCTGTGGGGATTGAGCTGTGGGGATTGAGCTGTGGGGATTGGGCTGTGGGGATTGGGCTGTGTGGGATTGGGCTGTGGGGATTGAGCTGTGGGGATTGGGCTATGGGGATTGGGCTGTGGGGATTGAGCTGTGGGGATTGAGCTGTGGGGATTGGGCTGTGGGGATTGGGCTGTGTGGGATTGGGCTGTGGGGATTGGGCTATGGGGATTGGGCTGTGGGGATTGGGCTGTGGGGGATTGGGCTGTGGGGATTGAGCTGTGGGGATTGAGCTGTGGGGATTGGGCTGTGGGGATTGAGCTGTGGGGATTGGGCTGTGGGGGGGATTGAGCTGTGGGGATTGAGCTGTGGGGATTGGGCTGTGGGGGGGATTGGGCTGTGGGGATTGGGCTGTGTGGGGGTTGGGCTGTGGGGATTGGGTTGTGTGGGATTGAGCTGTGGGGATTGGGCTGTGTGGGATTGGGCTGTGTGGGATTGGGCTGTGGGGATTGGGCTATGGGGATTGAGCTGTGGGGATTGGGCTGTGTGGGATTGGGCTGTGGGGATTGGGCTGTGGGGATTGAGCTGTGTGGGATTGGGCTGTGTGGGATTGGGCTGTGGGGGGTTGGGTTGTGGGCATTGGGCTGTGGGGATTGAGCTGTGGGGATTGGGCTGTGTGGGATTGGGCTGTGTGGATTGGGCTGTGGGGGTTGGGTTGTGGGGATTGGGCTGTGGGGATTGAGCTGTGGGGATTGAGCTGTGTGGGATTGGGCTGTGGGGATTGGGCTGTGGGGATTGGGCTGTGGGGATTGAGCTGTGGGGATTGGGCTGTGGGAATTGGGCTGTGGGGGGTTGGGTTGTGGGGATTGGGCTATGGGGATTGAGCTGTGGGGATTGGGCTGTGTGGGATTGGGCTGTGGGGATTGGGCTATGGGGATTGAGCTGTGTGGGATTGGGCTGTGTGGGATTGGGCTGTGGGGATTGGGCTGTGGGGATTGGGCTGTGGGGATTGGGCTGTGGGGATTGGGCTGTGGGGATTGAGCTGTGGGGATTGGGCTGTGGGAATTGGGCTGTGGGGGGTTGGGTTGTGGGGATTGGGTTGTGGGGATTGGGCTGTGGGGGGATTGGGCTGTGGCGATTGGGCTTTGGAGATTGGGCTGTGGGGGGGGGCGTTGGGCTGTGGGGGGGTTGGGCTGTGAGGGGTTGGGCTGTGGGGATTGGCTGTGGGGATTGGGCTGCGGGGATTGGGCTGCGGGGGTTGGGCTGTGGGGATTGGGCTGTGGGGGGTTGGGCTATGGGGGGTTGGGCTGTGGGGGGTTGGGCTGTGGGGATTGGGCTGTGGGGGATTGGGCTGTGGGGGGAGCGGTGGGCTGTGGGGGGGTTGGGCTGTGGGGATTGGCTGTGGGATTGGGCTGTGGGGGGTTGGGCTGTGAGGGGTTGGGCTGTGGGGATTGGCTGTGGGGACTGGGCTGCGGAGATTGGGCTGCGGGGATTGGGCTGTGGGGTTTGGGTTGTGGGGATTGGGTTGTGGGGATTGGGCTGTGGGGGATTGGGCTGTGGGGGGAGCGGTGGGCTGTGGGGGGGTTGGGCTGTGGGGATTGGCTGTGGGATTGGGCTGTGGGGGGTTGGGCTGTGAGGGGTTGGGCTGTGGGGATTGGGCTGTGGGGGATTGGGCTGTGGGGTTTGGGTTGTGGGGATTGGGTTGTGGGGATTGGGCTGTGGGGGATTGGGCTGTGGGGGGAGCGGTGGGCTGTGGGGGGGTTGGGCTGTGGGGATTGGCTGTGGGATTGGGCTGTGGGGGGTTGGGCTGTGAGGGGTTGGGCTGTGGGGATTGGCTGTGGGGACTGGGCTGCGGGGATTGGGCTGCGGGGATTGGGCTGTGGGGGGTTGGGCTGTGGGGGTTTGGGCTGTGGCGATTGGGCTGCGGGGATTGGGCTGTGGGGGATTGGGCTGTGGGGGATTGGGCTGTGGGGGGTTAGGCTGTGGGGGGTTCGGCTGCGGGGATTGGGCTGCGGGGATTGGGCTGTGGGGGATTGGGCTGTGGGGGTTTGGGCTGTGCGGATTGGCTGTGGGGACTGGGCTGCGGGGATTGGGCTGTGGGGGGTTGGGCTGTGGGGGGTTGGGCTGTGGGGGGTTGGGCTGTGGGGGGTTGGGCTGTGGGGGTTTGTGCTGTGGCGATTGGGCTGTGGGGGGTTGGGCTGCGGGGATTGGGCTGCGGGGATTGGGCTGTGGGGGGTTGGGCTGTGGGGGGTTGGGCTGCGGGGATTGGGCTGCGGGGATTGGGCTGTGGGGGGTTGGGCTGTGGGGGGTTGGGTTGTGGGGATTGGGTTGTGGGGATTGGGCTGTGGGGGATTGGGCTGTGGGGGGAGCGGTGGGCTGTGGGGGGGTTGGGCTGTGGGGATTGGCTGTGGGATTGGGCTGTGGGGGGTTGGGCTGTGAGGAGTTGGGCTCTGGGGATTGGCTGTGGGGACTGGGCTGAGGGGATTGGGCTGTGGGGGGTTGGGCTGTGGGGGGTTGGGCTGTGGGGGTTTGGGCTGTGGCAATTGGGCTGTGGGGGGTTGGGCTGTGGGGGGTTCGGCTGCGGGGATTGGGCTGCGGGGATTGGGCTGTGGGGGATTGGGCTGTGGGGGTTTGGGCTGTGGCGATTGGGCTGTGGGGGGTTGGGCTGTGGGGGGTTCGGCTGCGGGGATTGGGCTGCGGGGATTGGGCTGTGGGGGGTTGGGCTGTGGGGGGTTGGGCTGTGGGGGGTTGGGCTGCGGGGATTGGGCTGTGGGGGGTTGGGCTGTGGGGGGTTGGGCTGTGGGGGGTTGGGCTGTGGGGGTTTGGGCTGTGGCGATTGGGCTGTGGGGGGTGGGGCTGCGGGGATTGGGCTGCGGGGATTGGGCTGTGGGGGGTTGGGCTGTGGGGGGTTGGGCTGCGGGGATTGGGCTGCGGGGATTGGGCTGTGGGGGGTTGGGCTGTGGGGGGTTGGGCTGTGGGGGGTTGGGCTGCGGGGATTGGGCTGCAGGGATTGGGCTGCGGGGATTGGGCTGTGGGGATTGGGCTGCGGGGATTGGGCTGTGGGGATTGGGCTGTGGGGATTGGGCTGTGGGGGATTGGGCTGTGGGGGATTGGGCTGTGGTGATTGGGCTGTGGTGATTGGGCTGTGGGGGATTGGGCTGTGGGGATTGGGCTGTGGGGATTGGGCTGTGGGGATTGGGCTGTGGGGGATTGGGCTGTGGTGATTGGGCTGTTGGGGATTGGGCTGTGGGGATTGGGAGGTTGGGATGGGGAGCTGGTGCAGGGCGGGGGAGAATATGGAAAGGACAAATGGAGAAACTGAGATGAGGAAGAATTTCTTCTCTCAGAGGATTGTAAATCTGTGGAATTCTCTGCCCCAGAGAGCTGTGGAGACTGGGTCATTGAATATATTTAAGGTGGAGATAGACAGATTTTTGAGCGATAAGGGAGTCGAGGGTTATGGGGAGTGGGCGGGGAAGTGGAGCTGAGTCCATGATCAGATCAGCTATGATCTTATTGAATGGCGGAGCAGGCTCGAGGGGCCGAATGGCCTACTCCTGCTCCTATTTCTTATGTTCTTATGTTCAGCGTTAACTTCTGGTTACCGTGGCAACAGCAGAGGCTGAAGGCCAGCCCTGAGACAGTAACAGGAGATGTGAGGCTTGGAGCTGGAACTGGCATAGGCTGGGAGAGAGGAGCGATTGGTCGTCAGGGACAGGATTGACCCCTGACCCTTCACCCCTAACCCCAGGCTAACTACAATCAGTCAAACCCACCTCCTCCTCCGCCACCACCCCCCACCCCCCACCCCACCACAACATTTTTAGAGGGACTTGCGTGGACAGAAGAAAGATAGAGGTCCCGCAGACGCCATTGTCCGTCACCTGCCGACTCGAAGCCCAACAGAGCCAGAGCGATAGGCTGAGCCGCATAATAGACCCCAAAACATCGCCCCCCCCCCTCCGCCCCGGGGCAGTCCTGGAACTTGCCCGCTCCAAAGGATGGACGTGTATTGTGGAGAATGTAGCCAGGAATCCCGGCCGCTGGCAAAGTCTTCCGTCTTCCTCCTGACATGATTCATTGGACCGGGAATTGTGTACAGTGGGAGTGAATGGGAAGGGGTTTGGGTTCATTGGGATTGTGTACAGTGGGAGTGAATGGGAAGGGGTTTGGGTCCATTGGGATTGTGCACAGTGGGAGTGAATGGGAAGGGGTTTGGGTCCATTGGGATTGTGCACAGTGGGAGTAAATGGGAATGGATTTGGGTCCATTGGGAGTGCGTACAGTGGGAGTGAATGGGAAGGGGTTTGGGTCCATTGGGAGTGCGTACAGTGGGAGTGAATGGGAAGGGGTTTGGGTCCATTGGGAGTGCGTACAGTGGGAGTGAATGGGAATGGGTTTGGGTCCAGTGGTGGTCCAGGCTAGCTGCTGACTCGCTGTGATTGTCTCGTTTTAGACAGGAGGCCTCCGTGGCTCTGACCCTTGCTCAAATATCTCCTCTCAATTTTACACTTACTGCTCCCATTTCTGTCTCATCATTTTCCTTTTTTTCCTTTTTTTCCTCTCTTTTGCCCAACAGAGGGAGAGATTGCGGAATATCGAGCGGATTTGCAGCCTGCTGCGGAAGGTGGGTGGAGTCCTGTATCTCGAAGTAGTAGAATATTCCTTGTTTAATATGTGTGTGAGTGTGTGTGTGTGTGAGTGTGTGTGTGTGAGTGAGTGTGTGTGAGTGTATGTGTGTGTGAGTGTGAGTGTGTGAGTGTGTGTGTGTGTGTGAGTGTGTGTGTGTGTGAGTGGGTGTGCATGAGTGTGAGTGCACGTGTGTGAGTATGTGTGTGTGTCTGAGTGTTTGTGAGTGAGTACGTGTGTGAGTGTGAGTTTGATTGTGTGAATGTGTGTGTGTGAGTGTGCGTGTGTGTGAGTGAGTGTGCGTGTGAGTGTGTGTGTGTGCGTGTGAGTGTGTGTGTGTGCGTGTGTATGAATGTGTGTGAGTGTGTGAATGTGTGTGTGTGAGTGTGTGTGAGTGTGTGTGTGACGGTGAGTGTGTGAATGTGTGTGTGAGTGTGTGTGTGTGACTGTGAGTGTGTGAATGTGTGTGTGAGTGTGTGTGTGTGTGAGTGTGAGTGTGTGTGTGCGTGAGAGTGTGTGTGAGTGTGTGAGTTTGAGTGTGTGTGTGAGTGTGTGAGTGTGTGAGTGTGTGTGAGTGTGTGAGTGTGAATGTGTGTGTGTGAGTGTGAATGTGTGTGTGTGAGTGTGCGTGTGTGTGTGAATGTGTGTGAGTGTGTGAAAGTGTGTATGTGACTGTGAGTGTGTGAGTGTGAGGGTGTGTGAGTGTGAATGTGAGTGTGTGTGAGTGTGTGTGTGTGTGAGTGTGAGTGTGAGTGTGAGTGTGTGTGAGTGCACGTGTGTGTGAGTGTGTGTGTGAGTGTGAGTGTGTGTGACTGTGTGTGTGAGTGTGAGTGTGTGTGAGTGTGTGAGTGTGTGAGTGTGTGTGTGTGTGTGAGTGAGTATGTGTGAGTGTGAGTGTGTGTGTGCGTGTGAGTGTGAGTGTGTGTGCGAGTGTGTGAGAGTGTGTGAATGTGTGTGTGTGAGTGAGTGAGTGTATGTGTGCGTGTGAGTGTGAGTGTGAGTGTGAGTGTGTGTGCGTGTGAGTGTGAGTGTGTGTGAGTGTGTGAGTGTGAGTTTGATTGTGTGAATGTGTGTGTGTGAGTGTGTGTGTGTGTGAGTGTGTGTGTGTGTGAGTGAGTGTGCGTGTGAGTGTGTGTGAGTGTGTGTGTGTGTGAATGCATGTGAGTGTGTGAATGTGTGTGTGTGAGTGTGTGTGTGATGGTGAGTGTGTGAATGTGTGTGTGAGTGTGTGTGTGTGACTGTGAGTGTGTGAATGTGTGTGTGAGTGTGTGTGTGAGTGTGTGTGAGTGTGAGTGTGTGTTTGTGTGTGTGAGTGTGTGAGTGCGTGTGTATGAGTTTGAGTGTGAGTGTGTGAGTGTGAGTGTGTGTGTGCGTGTGTGTGTGAATGTGTGTGAGTGTGTGTGTGACTGTGAGTGTGTGAATGTGTGTGTGAGTGAGAGTGTGTGTGTGTGTGTGAGTGTGTGAGTTTGAGTGTGTGTGAGTGTGATTGTGTGAATGTGTGTGTGAGTGTGTGTGTGTGTGTGAGTGTGCGTGTGTGTGTGAATGTGTGTGCGTG
This sequence comes from Pristiophorus japonicus, assembly GCF_044704955.1. Classification (NCBI taxonomy): domain Eukaryota; kingdom Metazoa; phylum Chordata; class Chondrichthyes; family Pristiophoridae; genus Pristiophorus; species Pristiophorus japonicus. The sequence continues at coordinate 16,349 of NW_027252062.1, read as the reverse complement.
TGTGAATGTGTGGTGTGTGAGGTGTGTGTGTGTGTGTGTGTGTGTGTGTGGTGTGTGAGTGTGTGTGTGAGTGTGTGTGTGTGGGTTGTGTGAGTGTGTGTGTGTGTGTGGTGTGTGTGTGTGTGTGTGTGTGAGTGTGTGTGAATGTGTGAGTGTGAGTTTGATTGTGTGAGTGTGTGTGTGAGTGTGCGTGTGAGTGTGTGTGAGCCTGTGTGTGTGAATGTGTGTGAGTGTGTGAGTGTGTGTGTGTACGAGTTTGAGTGTGTGATTGTGTGTGTGTGTGAGTGTGTGAGTGTGAGTGCGCGTGTGTGTGTGTGAGTGTGTGTGTGCGTGTGAGTGTGTTTGTGAGTGTGTGTGAGTGTGAATGTGTGTGAGTGTGAAAGTGAGTGTGTGTGAGTGAGTGTGAGTGAGTGTGTGTGAGTGAGTGTGTGTGAGTGTGAGTGTGTGTGTGAGTGTGTGTGTGTGAGTGTGTGTGTGTGTGAGTGTGAGTTTGATTGTGTGAGTGTGTGTGTGTGTGAGTGTGAGTTTGATTGTGTAAGTGTGTGTGTGTGAGGGTGCGTGTGAGTGTGCGTGAGTGTGTGAATGTGTGTGTGTGACTGTGAGTGTGTGAATGTGTGTGTGAGTTTGATTGTGTGAGTGTGTGTGTATGTGTGTTTGAGTGTGTGAGTGCATGTGTGTGAGTGTGAGAGTGTGTGAGTGTGAGTGAGTGTGAGTGTGTGAGTGAGTGTGAGTGTGTGAGTGAGTGTGAGTGTGTGTGACTGTGTGATTGTGTGTGAGTGTGAATGTGAGTGTGAGTGAGTGTGCGAGTGTGAGCGTGTGTGAGTGAGTGTGTGAGTGAGAGTGTGTGCGTGTGACTGTGATTGTGTGTTCGTGTGAAAGTGAGTGTGCGTGAGTGCGTGTGAGTGTGTGAGTGAGTGAGTGTGTGAGTGTGAGTAAGTGTGTGCGCGTGTGAGTGTGAGTGTGTGTGAGTGAGTGTGTGAGTGTGAGTGAGTGTGTGAGTGTGAGAGAGTGTGTGAGTGTGTGTGTGTGTGAGTGAGTGTGTGAGAGTGTGTGTGAGAATGTGTGTGTGAGTGTGTGTGTGAGTGTGTGTGTGTGTGTGTGTGAGTGAGTGTGTGAGTGAGTGTGTGAGTGTGTGTGAGAGTGTGTGTGTGAGTGTGTGTGTGTGTGTGAGTGAGTGTGTGAATGTGTGAGTGTGAGTGTGAGTGTGAGTGTGAGTGTGAGTGTGAGTGTGAGTGTGAGTGTGAGTGTGAGTGTGAGAGTGTGTGTGAGTGTGAACTACAAAGCAATGACTGATGAAGAGAGCTGTGTGTTGGGAATGATGATGAAATGTGGAGACTTGCTGCTCTCTCTGTGTCTGGGACCGGCCCGGGATGGAGGCACTGACTCTCTCTGGGGAGCGGGCCGGTGTTGCTTTGTGTTGACCCAGCCGAGCTCCATTGATGGTGGAACGTTTATGGACATGCTGTACGTGCACGAAGGGAATGGGCTGCTGTCAGTCATCCCAGATGGTGAGCGTTTGGTTGATGTCTCTCACCCATTCCCCTAGTGGGACTGTAACCGAATATAGCTCCCCTCCGACCCCCCTGCACTCGGACCTCCAGCTCAGTGCCGATTGGCGATCGAACCCGCGTCTCCGGTGATGTTAAGTCAGTCACTTGTGAATGTGTAACGCAGGCCGGTGACCAGAGGGGGGAGCCATAGAGGGCCGCGGTCAAGACGGAGTTGTGACAGCAATGGCGGAGGGGGTGTAGGATTCGGAGATTGAGAACGCCAGACTCCAGTGGGAATTAATTCAGACTTTGATGTGACGTTTTAATGGCCACGGCACCTCTGGGAATGGACCAAGATTACTTCGGAAATTTTTACTGTTCTCCTGGCAGCTCTTGTCTGGCAAATGCAATCTCATTGTCTGTCCAAATATTGAGTTTAGGATGTCGATCCATGCTTTTGTCAGCTCCTGAAAACAAGGTTTAATTGTCGCCTGGAATTACAGAGTCATCATCATAGGCAGTCCCTCGGAATCGAGGGAGACTTGCTTCCACTCTTAACATGAGTCCTTAGGTGGCTCTACAGTCCAATACGGGAACCACAGTCCCTGTCACAGGTGGGACAGACAGTGGTTGAGGGAAGGGGTGGGTGGGACTGGTTTGCCGCACGCTCCTTCCGCTGCCTGCGCTTGGTTTCTGCACGCTCTCGGCGACGAGACTCGAGGTGCTCAGCGCCCTCCCGGATGCACTTCCTCCACTTAGGGCGGACTGGTCTTTGGCCAGCGACTCCCAGGTGTCGGTGGGGATGTTGCACTTTATCAGGGAGGCTTTGAGGGTGGTCCCTTGTAACGTTTCCTCTGCCCACCTTTGGCTCGTTTGCCGTGTAGGAGTTCCGAGTAGAGCGTTTGCTTTGGGAGTCTCGTGTCAGGCATGCGAACAGTGTGGCCTGCCCAGCGGAGCTGATCGAGTGTGGTCAGTGCTTCGATGCTGGGGATGTTGGCCTGGTCGAGGACGCTAACGTTGGTGTGCCTGTCCTCCCGGGGGATTTGCAGGATCTTGCGGAGACATCGTTGGTGGTATTTCTCCAGCGACTCGAGGTGTCTACTGTACATGGTCTGTACAGATTATTTACCACAGAAACAGGCCACTGGGCCCCACTGCTCCGTGCCGGTGTTTATGCTCTACACCATCCTCCTCCCACCCCTCTCCATCTCACCCCATCACCATATCCCTCTATTCCTTTCTCCCTCATGTCTTTATCCAGCCTCCCCTTAAATGCATCTCGAAACATAGAAATTTACAACGCAGAAGGAGGCCATTCCGGTCCATCGTGTCCGCGCCGGCCGACAAAGAGCCGCACGGTCCTCGGTCAGCAGCCCTGAAGGTTACATATAAACCTGTGAACAATGAACAATGGCGGAAAGGTAAAGAGCACCCGGCCCAACCAGTCCGCCCCACACAACTGCAACACCCCTTACACTGAAACATTCTACACTCCACCCCAACCGGAGCCATGTGATCTCCTGGGAGAGGCAAAAAACCAGATAAAAACCCAGGCCAATTGGGGAAAAATATCTGGGAAAATTCCTCTCCGACCCATCCAGGCGATCGACACTAGTCCAGGAGATCACCCTGGCCGTATTCGAGACCCTGCAGTACTTACCATTATATCTGCTCCGGCCAACAAGAGGTTATCCAGTCTAATCCCAATTACCAGCTCTAGGTCCGTAACCCTGCAGGTTACTGCACTTTAAGTGTCCATCCAACCTTCTCTTAAAAGTGGTGAGGGTTTCTGTATCCACCACTCTTCCAGGCAGCGAGTTCCAGATCCCCACAACCCTCTGTGTAACGAAGCCCCCCTCAAATCCCCTCTAAACCTTCCACCAACCACTTTAAAACTATGTCCCCTCATAATAGACCCCTCCACCAATGGAAATAGGCCCGAAATATCCACTATGTCCAGTCCCCTCAATATCTTGTACACCTCAATGAGGTCTCCTCTCAACCTCCTCTGTTCCAATGAGAACAAACCCAGCCTATCCAATCTGTCCTCATAACTACGATTCTTCATTCCAGGCAGCATCCTCGTAAATCTCCTCTGCACCCTCTCTGGTACAATCATGTCCTTCCTATAATACGCCGAACAGAACTGCACGCAGTACTCCAGCTGTGACCTAACTTGTGTTTTATACAGTTCTCGCATAACTTCCCTGCTCTTTTATTCTATGCCTCGGCTAATAAAGGCAAGTATTCCGTATGCCTTTTTAACCACCTTATCCACCTGGCCTGCTACCTTCAGGGATCTGTGGACCTGCACTCCAAGGTCCCTCTGTTCCTCTACACTTCTCAGTGTCCTACCATT
>NW_027252062.1:0-10000 GCF_044704955.1 Pristiophorus japonicus | reverse complement strand
CGTCATTCAATAAGATCACGGCTGATCTTCGACCTCAACTCCACTTTCCCGCCCGATCCCTCGATTCCCTAAATATCCAAAAATCTATCGACCTCAGCCTTGAATACACTCAACGACTGAGCCTCCACAGCCCTCTGGGGCAGAGAATTCCAAAGATTCACAACCCTCTGAGTGAAGAAATTCCTCCTCATCTCAGTCCTCAATGGCCGACCCCTTATCCTGAGACTGTGTGACCCCTGGTTCTAGACTCCCCAGCCCAGGGGGGAAACACCCTCCCTGCATCTACCCTGTCAAGCCCTGTAAGAATTGTGTATGTTTCAATGAGATCATCTCTCATTCTTCTAAACTCCAGAGAGTATCGGCCCAGTCTGCTCAATCTCTCCTCATAGGACAATCCCCCCATCCCAGGAATCAGTCTGCTGAACCTTCGTTGCACTCCCTCAATGGCAAGTATATCCTTCCTTAGGTAAGGAGACCCAAACTGTGCACAATACTCCAGGTGTGGTCTCACCAGGGCCCGGAATAATTGCAGTAAGACGTCTTTACTCTTATACTCAAACCCTCCTGTAATAAACCCCAACATACCATTTGCTTTAATCACTTGCTGTACCTGCAGGTTAACTTTCAGTGATTGGTGTACAAGGACCCCCAGGTCCCTCTGAACACCAACACTTCCCAATCTCTCACCGTTTAAAAAATGCTCTGCTTTTCTATTTTTCCGACCAAAGTCGATAATTTTTCATTTCCTTGTTGCCCACTCCCTCAGCTTGCCCATATCCCCTTTGAAGCCTCTCTGCATCCTCCTCACAACTTACATTCCCACCGAGCTTTGTATCATCAGCAAATTAGATACATTACACTCGGTGCCCTCATCCAAATCATTGATATAGGTTGTGAATAGCTGGGGCCCCAGCACTGATCCCTGCAGCACCCCGCTAGTTACAGCCTGCCCACCCGAAAATGACCCACTTATTCCCACTCTCTGTTGCTCTCCGTTAACCAATCCTTTTACACTTTTTAAGTATAGGTGCCTTTTAAATATAAATTGTTATTTGGTGAGGCACCTTCTCGAATGCTTTCTTAAAATCCAAATATACTACATCTACTGGTTCCCGTTTATCTACCCTGCTAGATACACTCTCAAAAAATACTTAACAGATTTGTCAAACCCGATTTCCCTTTCATAAATCCGTGTTGACTCTGTCCAATCATATTACCATGTCACTAATAATAGATTCTAGCATTTTCCCTCCTACTGATGTCAGGCTAACTGTTGTCTCTCTCCCTCTTTTCTTCAATAGCGGGGTTACATTTCCGACCTGACAATCCACGGGGACAGTTCTAGAATCTGCTGAAACCCCCAGGATGTAGGCATCAGGTTCAGGGGATTTGTCAGCTTTTAGTCCCATTAATATCTCCAGTGATGTTGGTTCAGGGATCAATATTGGCCAGGACACCGGGGAGATCTCCCCTGCTCTTCTTCCAGTAGTGCCATGGGATCTTTTATGTCTAGTAGAGGGCGGACGGGGCCTCGGTTTAATGTCTCATCTGAAAGACGGCACCTCCGACAGTGCGGCACTCCCTCAGTACTGCCTCTCCGACAGTGCGGCGCTCCCTCGGTACTGCCCCTCCGACAGTGCGGCACTCCCTCAGTACTGCCTCTCCGACAGTGCGGCTCTCCCTCAGTACTGCCCCTCCGACAGTGTGGCGCTCCCTCGGTACTGCCCCTCCGACAGTGCGGCTCTCCCTCAGTACTGCCCCTCCGACAGTGCGGCGCTCCCTCGGTACTGCCCCTCCGACAGTGCGGCTCTCCCTCAGTACTGCCCCTCTGACAGTACGGCGCTCCCTCAACACTGCCCCTCCGACAGTGCGGCGCTCCCTCAGTACTGGCGCTGGGAGTGTCAGCCTGGATTATGGGCTCAAGTCTCTGGTGTGGGGACTCAAACCCAGGACCCCACCAGATATTGTAGCTGGATCAGTATAGATGTGTGTTCTGGTGTTTGCAATTTTGCAATTCAAGGCCCACTGAGGGCCAAGCTCAGTTACGTTTAACCTTGAGCTCATCCCAAACTCGGCTGCCCCGTGTCTTAACTCGCACCGAGTCCTACTCACCCGTCACCCTCTGTGCTCACTGCCCCGTGGGTGAGCGGGACTTGGTGCGAGTTAGGACACGGGGCAGTGAGCACAGGGGGTGATGGGTGAGTGGGACTCGGTGCGAGTTAGGACACGGGGTCAGCCGAGTTTTGGATGACCTCTTAGTTTACGTCGGGTAGAATGTGGGAGGCCGGCCAGGAGTGTGTTGGAGTGGTCAAGTCTGGAGGTAACAAATGAGGGCTTAAGCAGTGGATGAGCTGAGGCAGGAGCGGAGGTGGGCGATGTTACGGAGGTGGAAATAGGTGGGTTTAGTTGTAAGGGGTTTTCAGGGAGTGTTGTTGTGCCTTGGGTGTCTCTCTGGGCTTCTGCCCTCACAGCTTATGCCTGGCCTGTGAGGTACCCTGAGTGCTGCAAGAGCACCCCTGGAGAGACTGTGTCCACAGCTTATGAAGGGGGTTTTGAGACTCGTGCGTCCCCACAGCTTATGCCTAGCCTGTGAGGCACCTGTGAGTGTCAAACACTCCTAACCCCTTCTTCCCGAGCCTGTGACACACAGTTGAGCGTTTTCGAGGCGCTCCTAGCTTCGCTTACAATGTTCTGACATAAGACTCACGATCAGGAGATGTAATACAATAGAACTGAGACAAGATGATTCCAAGAGGAACTTTAGGCTTCCAATTTATTTGACAAGGTGTAACTCAACAAACAGCAATACACCAACAAAACAATCCCCCTAAATCCCACTAAACGGACACAACGGAAATCTTTACACAAGTTTAGCAGTACAATGCCCAACCTCCCACCTTTCCTGGCCTAACTGAGTTGGGAGTTCCGGGGACCAGAGGTTATACTCACTTCTGTGCCTTCTGCAGTCTTGTGGTTTGTTTCTTCTATCTTCGGTGTCTTCGGACACTGGTTTTCCTTCAGTGTCGAGAGGCTTGCTGGTAGTTGGATGACGAGGGCAGGGAACCACCCACACTACGTCAGAAACCCCTTTTTATAGCCAGATTATCCAGTCCGCCTCTCCTGCTGAAATCGATTCTTCCCATTGGTGGGCTTTGTGATTTTGAAAAATGCAGCAGTTTTAGATTATTGCGGGTTTTTTCCACTGATGTTAACCTACTCAAGGTTTGAGTGGGTGTTGCTTGGGTTGGCCTCCTGTAGCCATTGTGTAGGTCCTTGGTTTGTTTTGGGTTCCCTAGTTTTCTGAAGATCTGCATAATTTCCCTCCATAGTGTAAACATGGGGAAGACAATAGTCCGATAATGGCTGTGAGTCAGTCCCACAGTTTTCGAGCAAGTGCTCTTCCATTGGCTTGAAAGCCCCATGCTTCGGGCTGACTCTGTCTCACCATTGGCCCTCCGGTGTCCTCCCCCGTCCAATCACTGCTCTGCCAAGGTCAAACTGTTATCGGTTTCAATTCACAGCACAGACAGATCCCACAGCCCTTTTCCTTCTGGGTAAAATGAGGGGGCTTTCGTCCTCCCCTACATAATCCCCCATCTGACACAGTCAGACACCACTCGAGTGTGTCAAAGTTCAGGGTGGTGAGAAAACCCTAGGTCTCCCAAATTGCCCAACTTTCCCCAGTTTAACTCTAAACTGAACCCGTCGATATATATCGTAATTCCTTTTAACGCGGTACAAAACACAGAATCCAACAGGTTACAATATCGACAGCAATATACATATATGTACTTAAGGTTACAGCAGCTATTGTACATTGAGTCTCATTTCAGTCTGAACCGTAAAACAAAGAAACCTGCCCTACAAACTCCCCAGGGGCCATGTATGAAAACACAGTCATCCCTGGGAATAACAAAACCGCCTAAGTGTCGCGGTCAAGCTTTGTTTACACGCCTTGAGTGTTTAGCAACGGCTCTCCTGGGCTGTGTAGTAGCCCGAGGAACTGCGTTCTTTTTCTTTTTCTCCTGAGCTTACAGCTTGTAACTAGCAGATAAGCTACAATCAGGAGTTGGCCGATTACCAAGGCATGCGATCCCACCCGGATCCACGCAGGTATGTCTGCCCGTATTCCCAAATCCCACCATGCTGGGGGTTTAATCTGGGCAATCTCCCCTGCTAGAATTTCAGTTTTCTGCTCCATGGTGTAAAAATGTTTTTTGAGACAAATCCACTGCCTGGAGGAGAGCTGTAAGTTTCTCAGGTAGTGGGGCAATGGGATAGCCAAACTGGGCGACATATTGTTGTAGGTGGCTGAGGTTGTTTTGTACCGTGAGGTGAATCGTGGAAGGTTCAGGGATGGGTGTGATTCTGGTGTGTGCCACTTGAACCTCTGCCCTGGGTTTAAAGCAAAAGCTGCTGTACGGAATTGGACACCACCTTCCCGGTCCGTGTTCATACCGTTGGGCACTTGTGGTGACACAATATGTCCCACCGCCTACATATGCTAACAGTGGAGGCATGTGGTTAGGGGCCATTACCTCCATTGTGCAATTGATAGGCTCTGCCCCAGCAGTGCTGAACCCGCATTGTGGCCTTGCAAAAGCGTTCAAGTGCTGGGGGCACAGGATTACCTGTGCTCCCCTGCTCCGACAACCCGAGAGGTCTGTACCTGTCACCGTGTGCTCCCACATTGTGACATAAGGTGGGACCTCTTGGAATGGAACATGCACCCTTCCACGAATGACTCCCACATTCTCCACTCGGTACAGGGGTGCTGGTCGTGGGGACGCCCCCATCATGGGCATCCTGACCACCACACCCATGGTGGTATGGTTTGACTTTCCACAGTCCACCGGTACCGGGTAGGCTTCCGACGCTACACGAAGTTGGCAAGGACTCAAAACATTATCATAAGGGTGCAGTGCTGCTAAGTGCTGGTTGCTGATCCAGGAGGGGACCTGTCCCTGTCTCAGATCCTCGAGGTTACTCCGTCCCTCTCCCAGCAACCAGGCCCCATAGAGCACGCACACCTCATTTTGGGCGGCTTGATCGGAGGCGTTTCTATCCTCCCGAATCAAGGCTTTTACAGCCCTGGCCTGTGCCTCCAATTGAGAGATAATCTCCTTTAAGCGAACTGTCATTGCCACCTCTTCGTGGAGCGCGGATCCCACTACGGTATTCTCGTCCCCCAGGACTTTGCGCAGCTGATTCTTGAACCCATTTATCTGGAGGGCCAGCTGCATGTTATCCAAACTGTTTATGGCGGACGCCCCGGTGTTAAACCCCGTGAAAATGTCATTTAAAGTGCCACGCCTCTGCCTGCCCGGTTCGGCCCTATCCCACTGTTTATACAAGTCTGTCACTTAGACATCCCCGAAGTCCAGTTCATAGAACTTCCGGAACATCTCCCGCAGCAGAGCCTGGTATAACAGCTCGGTTTCCCGGGGACACCATGTAGGTAGGTGGACTTCTGTCAGATTTAGCACCACTGATGCCACCGTGTAGTGTACCCCCTGATAAAGTAGTTTCTCGGTGGGGACCAACACTAAACCATTCCCCGGCCCCCCTGGTTGTTGTCGGGCACTCGTGTGGGACGGTGGGCTTGGCCGTGGGTGGGGGTTTTCGGTGGCGTTTACTGGTCCCCGGGGATTGGGGGTCACACACGCCTCCCCGCTGCGATCCCATACCACCCCATCCCCGACATCCTGCCCCCACCTATAGAAAGCAATGGAGACCCCCTCTGAACACACGCGAGTGGATCCCCACATACACAAATAAATTCCTTGGTCGTACGCCCACCATTTCTCCCAGCACACCGTGACCCCGCCAGATGACCCCGTGATGGTTCGGTAGGTATCATTATCCAGACGTTCCCAGTCCGAGTGTCGGTCTCCCATGTCCCACTTGAGCTTTCTGAGCCACCACCACCGCCCCAGAGGTATGTCCCCTTGGCAAGTTAGGCATACCTTCCTGCCTTCTGTCACTCTCACTCTGGAAGTGGCCACAGTGATCTCCGGGCAGGGGATGGAGGCCTCTCCGTAGGTAAAGTCCTTATGGTTGGAGTACTTGGTGGAGTTCGATCCCAACCACCCAGGCCATCTCCCCTCGTGGGAGTAGGTGACCCGGCCATCCGCCGCCGGAGGCCCTTCTCCTGTGGTCACTGTCGGCGCTCTGCCCCCGGAGCATCCGAAAACTAGGGAGTCCTCGGTGTCCCCTCGGTGCCCGGTGCAGATCCTTAGCGATACCAGCATCACTAACGGCCAGTAGGGAGGTGTTGACATCTGAAAGGCAAGAAGAACATGGCCTTGCCTTGAGAGACCTCTCCCGGCTCGGCCCACTTAACATGTTCCAAACATAAAATGCTGTACAACCGTCACTGCCTTACCGAAACACATATACTCACAACACAAAGTAACAAAACAGGAAGGGAAAATATACACACCGCCACCCGTCCCCGGGTGGCCAGGCTACATCCTGTCACTGTACAGGCGTCGTCGACCACTCGGCTGACCGTACCCTGGGGACCAGGATGCCCTCCGCTGAGGGGCTCGTATGGTCCCCCTTAATGAGTCTTGTGCTGCCCTCCAAGGCCCTCCCGAGCCCCGGATAATCGGTGGGAGACCCTTGCTAGCGCAACAGAGCACCCTCCCTGTTGTCTTTCGCCTTCTCGGTCTGGGGCGGGGAGCTAAGTAAACAGGGGACCACGGCGCCCTGGTTTGTGGCACTCTGTCACTCCTCCTTACTGTCGGTGCAGAGTCCCACGTTATGGGCTGCAATGCTATCTCCTCCACCTCTTGGGCTAGCCCCAGCTGATCCACCATGGGAGGTTCAGCTTCCCCTTGGACCTTGCTAATGGTAGAGCCTTTCTCCCTACTTCTGTTAGTGGGCTGGGAACCTCTACCCAGTGGTGGGATAGCCTTACTGGAGCAGTGAACCCATCCCCGGCTGTAGAGCTTCCTCCGGAGCCTCCAAATCCACCGGGGCCTGTTCTTCCCCCAGTGCCTGGTTCCCTTCCCTTGCTCATCCCCTCTGTTCTTTTACCTCTTTTGGGGTCAAACAACTTACACTGATTAATGTGATACCACTTCACCCGGCGAGGCAGTCGAACCGCATAGACCATAGGGCTAGCCTTGTCGACTATGCTGTATGGTCCCATATACAGTGGTTCAAATACCCCGACCCGGGCAAAGCTTCTCACCATCACCTGGTCGCCCACCTCCCAATCATGGTGACTACGGGGTTCCAGCAGCAGCCGATTGGCACGGTGCTGTTTACCCATGTTGTTGGCCGCCTGCCAGTGAATCTGTTGAAGCTGTTCGAACAGATTCCTGGCGAAGCGGTCCCGGTTCACCTCTCGGAGCTGCCCTTCGGTGAGAACCGGCGCCAACACATGCACTGGGGTTCTCATGATCCGGCCCGTCATCAGCTCATGGGGTGAGTACCCTGTGCTCTTTGACTGACTGGCCCGGATTCCCATGAGGACCAACGGTAAGACCTCCACCCACTTGTTCGGTGAGTCTCCCGTCTCCTTGCGCAGCCTTTCCTTTAGGGTCCAGTTCAGGCGTTCTACGGGGCCTGAGGACTGAGGGTTGTAGGCGACATGCCATTTGGCTCTTATCCCCAGCACCTTTAGGGTGGCCTGCATCACCTGGCCGGTGAAGTGGCTTCCCTGGTCGGACGCCACGATTTGAGGTAGACCCCACCGAGAGAACACCTCCCTCAGCAGGATTTTTGCAGTCCCCAGCGCGGTAGCTGTTCGGCAAGGGAAGGCTTCCACCCACTTGGAAAACACATCCACCAGGACGAGGCAGTATTTATAATCTCCCTGGGCGGCCGGCAGGGGTCCGATGTAGTCGATCTGGATCGACTGCCATGGTCCCTCTACCCGCCTGACGTGTCCCATGGACACCTTACTTTTCTGAGGGTCTGGGTTGTTTGCAGCGCAAAACAGACAGCCCGCACAGAAGTCGCGGACGTCTTCCCGGAGGTCTGGCCACCACCCTGCCTTTTCTACCCGTTGCCAGATAGATTCCGGCCCAGGGTGTCTCGCACCTGGACCCTCATGGGCCAGCTGAAGGAATTCCCTCCGGTGTTGTGGCGGCACTACCCATTGTCCCCTTTAAACAACATGCCTTCCCGCACAGCAATATCTACAGCACTGTATGGGCCCTCTGCCTTTTCCCCCTTTTTGATAGCAGCCAAGGCAGCCTTCAGGACCGGATCCTGCATCCGGACTACTTTAAGGTCCGGGGCCGCAGCCGCCCCTACGCTCCCTTGTGTCCCTGGCTTGCTTCTTGCTGCTGCTTTCCTGCCTGCCTCGTATGGGTCCCATGGGCGACCTGTGCGAGCACCTTCCCTTGCCAGCAGGTCTGCCTGCTGGTTACCTTCCCCCCGTGGCTCAGTTTTGGAGTGGGCCTTTACCTTATGGATATATACATCCCCGGTTTCTCCCACTGCAGCCACGATTTTTTCGAGCAGGGGTTTGGTCACAAGGGGCTTCCCATCCGCAGAGGTGTACCCCCGGTGTGATACTCTGTACACGAATTGCAAGTGAACATGCTGTCTGAACAAACCATGTATGGGGTAGGGAATTCCTCGGGGTGTGTGACCACATACATCACCGCCGAGAGTTCCGCCTGCTGGGCGCTCAGGGTGCATGGGCGTTTAAGAGCCAAGGCAATTCCTGCCTTGGGATCCCAAACTCCGCAGCCCGTGAGTCTTGTACCCGCGGACACTGAACTGGAGCCATCAACGTAGATCTCGCGGCCTGTGGGGTGTATCCCTGCCCGAAATCCAAGTTGATGTCCCATACAACCTCCACAGAGCATCTATGCGGCTGCCCTGGATAGATTAAATTTGCTGCGAGCCTGGGCTCGCAGAGGCCCTTGACCTTTAAAGTCATTTGGGAGAGGAGGAGGGTCCAGCGAGTGATCCTAGCACTGCTCACTGTCCGGTCCTTAATCCTCCCGTCCAACAGCATCTGCGTCGGGGTATGATAGGTGAGGAGTGTAATGGGGGATATTCCGGTAAAGATCTGAGCTCTCTTTACTGCCCAGTGGGTGGCAAGCAAATGCCTCTCACAATTGGAGTATCCCTTTTCTACCTCCGTGAGGACCCTGGAGGAGTACACCACTGGTCTCAGCTGACCGTTTCACTCCTGGAGCAACACTGCACTTAAGCTGTCACCACTGGCTGCCACCTCCAGGAAGAATTCCTCCCCCCCATCAATTGCCCCGAGGGCTGGTGCTACCTGCAGGTCTCTCTTAAGACGGACAAATGCTGCCTCACAGCCCTCTTCCCATTCCCACTCGACCCCCTTGTGTAGGAGTCTGAGCAGAGGGGCGGCAGTGGCTGCATAGTCCTCGATGAAGTCCCGACAGTAGCCAGTGATTCCCAGGAAAGACCTTACCCCCGACACATCCCTAGGGACAGGGAGTTCCTGCACTGCCTTTCTTCTAGCCTCATCAATGGCCCTTTCTCCTGCCCTTATCGTCAGGCCCAGGAATTTTACTTCTCCTAGACCTTTCTGGGCTTTCTTGGGGTTAACTTTAAAACCCCCTTCCTTCAGTAAGACCAGCAGTTCGGCCAGCAGTGGACCGTGTTCCTCACTGCTGTCTGTGAACAACAACAGGTCGTCCACACACTGGACCAGCTGGTGTGGCTGGCTGAAGCCTTTTAAGCAGTTCGCCATGCATTGGTGAAAGATGCTGGGACTATTATGAAAGCCCTGTGGGAGGCAGCTCCATGTATACTGCTGTTCCCGGAAGGTGAAGGCAAACTTGTACTGGTCTTCCCTCCGTACAGGGATAGACCAGAACCCGTTGGATATGTCCAACACTGTGAACGTGATTGTGGATGCAGGGATTTCCCCTATCAGATCCGCAACCGCCGCTACTGTGGGGGCACAAGCTGGGATGTTTTTATTGAGCACCCTATAATCCACCGTAGCCCTCCAAGAATTGTCCGGTTTCCTAACCGGCCAAAGCGGGGAGTTGACATG
>NW_027252061.1:0-31463 GCF_044704955.1 Pristiophorus japonicus | reverse complement strand
TGAGCGGGGAGGGTGTGAGCGGGGAGGGTGTGAGCGGGGGAGGGTGTGAGCGGGGGAGAGGGTGTGAGGGGGAGAGTGTGTGAGGGGGAGAGGGTGTGAGGGGGAGAGGGTGTGAGGGGGAGTGTGGGAGTGAGTGAGTGAGGGGTGTGAGTGTGGTGGGGTGTGGTGGGGTTTGGGTGTGGGTGTGGTGGGGTTGGGGGGGTGGGGGGGAGGAGTGGGGGGATAGTGAGTGGGGGAGAGGTGAGTGAGTGGGGGAGGGGTGAGTGAGTGGGGGAGGGGTGAGTGAGTGGGGGAGGGGTGAGTGAGTGGGGGAGGGGTGAGTGAGTCGGGGGTGGGATGAGTGAGTCGGGGGGGGGGATGAGTGAGTCGGGGGGGGATGAGTGAGTCGGGGGTGTGGGATGAGTGAGTCGGGGGGGATGAGTGAGTCGGGGGGGATGAGTGAGTCGGGGGGTGGGATGAGTGAGTCGGGGGGGTGGGATGAGTGAGTCGGGGGGGTGGGATGAGTGAGTCGGGGGTGGGATGAGTGAGTCGGGGGTGGGATGAGTGAGTCGGGGGGGTGGGATGAGTGAGTCGGGGGGTGGGATGAGTGAGTCGGCGGGGGATGAGTGATTCGGGGGAGTGGGATGAGTGAGTCGGCGGGGGATGAGTGATTCGGGGGGGGGGTGAGTGAGTCGGGGGGGGGTGAGTGAGTCGGGGGGGGAATGAGTGAGTGGGGGGGATGAGTGAGTGGGGGGGGGATGATGAGTGGGGGGGGGTGAGTGAGTGGGGGGGGGATGAGTGAGTGGGGGGGGGATGAGTGAGTGGGGGGGGATGAGTGAGTGGGGGGGGATGAGTGAGTGGGGGGGGGATGAGTGAGTGGGGGGGGGGATGAGTGAGGGGGGGATGAGTGAGTGGGGGGGATGAGTGAGTCGGGGGGGATGAGTGAGTCGGGGGGGGGATGAGTGAGTCGGGGGGTGGGATGAGTGAGTCGGGGGGGATGAGTGAGTCGGGGGGGGGATGAGTGAGTGTGGGGGGGGATGAGTGAGTCGGGGGGGTGGGATGAGTGAGTCGGGGGGGGATGAGTGAGTCGGAGGGGGGGGATGAGTGAGTCGGAGGGGGGGATGAGTGAGTCGGAGGGGGGATGAGTGAGTCGCGGGGTGGGATGAGTGAGTCGGGGGGGGGTGAGTAAGTGGGTGGGGGGATGAGTGAGTGGGGGGGGGGATGAGTGAGTGGGTGGGGGGGGTGATTGGGGGGGTATGAGTCAGTGGGGAGGGCGAGTGCGGGGAGCTGTCTCCAGGTTGGGCTCGAGTAGCAGAAGTTATTTTTCCACACTGGCTTTACTGTGAAGACAAAATACTCCAGCAAACCACATGGCCTCAGCGACGGGCAGCCCGGCCAACTTACTGAAATGCTTCTATTGTTGTCTGGCTTCGATGAGACGTCAGGAATAACACAGAAGCGTACTATTGGTTTACGGGGCAGGGCGCGCTTTATTTTTTCACATTGCCGTGCCATGCGCACACACATCCGACCTGCCTCGGGGAAAAGTGCTCACACAATTACTCCTTCCCCGACATCGGGAGAAGTCCCGAGCGCCGCCCACCTTTCATCAATAGGCACAATACAGTCGGCAGTCGCCCTGTGACTCACCTCATCATCATCATAGGCAGTCCCTCGGAATCGAGGAAGACTTGCTTCCACTCTAAAAGTGAGTTCTCAGGTGACTGAACAGTCCAATACGGGAATTACAGTCTCTGTCACAGGTGGGACAGACAGTGGTTGAGGGAAAGGGTGGGTGGGGAGTCTGGTTTGCCGCACGCTCGCTTGGTTTCTGCATGCTCTCGGCGACGAGACTCGAGGTGCTCAGTGCCCTCCTGGATGCTCTTCCTCCACTTAGGGTGGTCTTTGGCCAGGGATTCCCAGGTGTCGGTGGGGGTGTTGCACTTTACCAGGGAGGCTTTGAGGGTGTCCTTGTAACGTTTCCTCTGCCCACCTGGGGCTCACTTGCCGTGTAGGAGTTCCGAGTAGAGCGTTGCTTTGGGAGTCTCGTATCGAGCATGCGGACAATGTAGCCTGCCCGACAGAGCTGGTCGAGTGTGGTCAGTTCTCAAAACACGGCATTGACTCACTTCGCCTTGTCAACATTTTAACACCAACAAATGCAGGTCATCATGTGCTGGGCATATTTTGTTCATTAACAGTCACAACAACAACAACTTGTATTTATATAGCACCTTTAACGTTGTGAAACGTCCTAAGGTGCTTCACAGGATTATTATGAGATAAAGAATTTGACACCGAGCCACATAAGACTTGGATTTATATAGCGCCTTTCATGACCACTGAACGTCTCAAAGCGCTTTACAGCCAATGAAGTCACTGTCCTAATGTGGGAAACGCAGCAGCCAATTTGCGCACAGCAAGCTCCCACAAGCAGCAATGTGATAATGATCAGATAATCTGTATTTGTTATGTTGATTGAAGGATAAATATTGGCCCCAGGACACCGGGGATAACTCCCCTGCTCTTCTTCGAAATAGTGCCATGGGATCTTTTACGTCCACTTGAGAGGGCAGACGGGGCCTCGGTTCACCGTCTCATCCAAAAGGCAGCACCTCCGACAGTGCAGCACTCCCTCAGCACTGCCCTGGAATGTCAGCCTAGATTTTTTTTTGTGCTCAAGGAGAAATTAGGTCAGGTGACCAAAAGCTTGGTGCAAGAGGTAGACTTTGAGGACCGTCTTGAAGAAGGAAAGAGAGGTAGAGAGGAGGAAAGGTTTAGGGAGAGAGTTCCAGAGCTTGGGGCCCAGGCAACAGAAGGCACGGTCACCAATGGTTGAGCGATTATAATCAGGGATGCTCAGGAGGGCAGAATTAGAGGAGCGCAGACATCTCGGTGGGGGATTGTAGGGCTGGAGGAGATTACAGAGATAGGAAGGGGTGAGGCCATGGAGGGATTTGAAAATAAGGATGACAATTTTGACATCGAGGTGTGGCTTAACTGTCACCTCTAACCTTAGCTTTTCTTGAATAAGTATTTAGTACAACGTTTCAGGAGAGCATATTACATACAATTACATAGAATTTTACAGCACAGAAACAGGCCATTCGGCCCAACAGGTCCATGCTCCACATCAGCCCCCTCCCACCTTACATCGTCCAACTCCATCAGCATAAGCTTCGATTGTTTGCTCCCTCATTGAAACATAGAAATTTACAGCGCAGAAGGAGGCCATTTCGGCCCATCGTGTCCGCGCCGGCCGACAAAGAGCCGCAAGGCCCTCGGTCAGCAGCCCTGAAGGTTATATATAAACCTATGAACAATGAACAATGGCGGACAGGTAAAGAGCATCCGGCCCAACCAGTCCGCCCCACCACAGCAGCGACACCCCTTGCATCAAAACATTCTGAACTCCACCCCAATCGGAGCCATGTGATCTCCTGGGAGTGACAAAAACCAGATAAAAACCCAGGCTAATTGGGGGGGAAAAATTCTGGGAAAATTTCTCTCTGGCGCATCCAGGCAATCGAAACTAGTCCTGGATTCCCTGCAGTGCTTACCATCGTGCCTGCGTCAGCCAACAAGAGCTTATCCAGTCTAATCCCACTTACCAGCTCTAGGTCCGTAATCCTGCAGGTTACGGCACTTCAAGTGCCTCATGTACTGATCCAACCTCCCCTTAGATACATCCATGTTGTTTCGCCTCAACCACGCCAACACATTACACATTCTCAGCACTCTCTGAGTAAAGTTTCTCCTGAATTCTTTTGTGAATTAATTAGTGACTGTCTTATATTCATGGCCCCTGCATGTTGCACGATACAGATTCACAGCTGCAGGCCTCCAAATTGAGTTGCTTGATCTCAGCCTTGCCATCAGGTGGCGATGCTGAGCAAAACCGGGCAACCCCGCAACAAGGAGTGGGAGCCAATGGGAGCGAATCTCATGTACCTTCCAGCAAACCAACATTGAGCAACACTGGCAGAGGTTTATGTACAGGCTGACAACCCACTATCTCCAGTCCACCAAGGAACGGTGAGTTACATGAGAGACCTGCCCTCTTTCGGATGAGACGTTAAACTGAGGCCCCGTCTGCCCTTTCAGGTGGACGTAAAAATCTCATGCCATTATTTCGAACAAGAGCAGGGGCGTTATCCCCGGTGTCCTGGCCAATATTTATCCCTCAATCAACATAACAAAAAACAGATTATCTGGTCATTATCACATTTCTGTTAGTGGGAGTTTGCTGTGCGCAAATTGGCTGTCGCGTTTCCCACATTACAACAATGACCACACTCCAAAAGTACTTGATTGGCTGTAATAAAAACAGAAAACACTGGAAATCTCAGCGGGTCAGGCAGCATCTGTGAAGAGAGAAACAGAGTTAACGTTTCGGGTCAATGACCCTTCGTCAGAACTGGAGAGTGTTCGGAAAGAACAGATTCTTAACCAGCCCTGAAAGGGGGAGGGGCAGAAAGAACAAAAGGGAAGGTCTGTGATAGGGTGGAAGACAGGAGAGATTAGAGACACAAAAGGGAGGGGGGGGGGGGCGAATTCAAATAGTAATGCCAGGAGTTAGAAAAACATTAGTCAAGATAGGGTGTGAATGGTGGGATAATGTCCGACTGCCATTTGAGACAAGGAGAAAAAAAGAAAGGGGGAGGGAGAGCCAAAGATGGGCAGCGGTTACGGTCTGCAATTGTTGAACTCGATGTTGAGTCCAGAAGGCTGTAAAGTACCTAAACGAAAGATGAGGTGCTGTTCCTCGAGCTTGCGTTGAGCTTCATTAGAACAGTGTAGGCGGCCGAGGGTGGAGAGGTCAGAGTAGGAATGGAGTGGAGAATTGGCTGTAAAGCGCTTTGCGACATCCATTGGTGGAGAAAGGCACTATATAAATGCAAGTCTTTCTTTCTTTCTTTCATGGAAGAAACAAAAGTAAAATAAAATAAATGTGTAGAATAATTTGCCAGGTAAAAGCGTCTTAGTTATCAAAACAGGCTAAAACAGTCAGGTCTCCACACAATAGGGAAACGTAGACTTAGAGGTGATCTGATTGAGGTGTGTAAGATAATAGAAGGGAGTAGATTGTGATCCAGTTTGTTTCAATTAAATACGTTAGGGAGGACTAGGGGTCACAAATTGAAGTTGATTTAAGGCCAAATTTAAGGTCAGATCTAGGTTAGAGATCAGGAGGTGGTTCTTTTCCCGGAGAATAGTGGGCCTCTGGAACAGGCTGCCATCTCATCCGGTGGACGCTGATTCGCTGAGCTCCCACAAGCGAGAGCTGAGGCAGTTTCTGGGTGGGGCGAAGATCAGCTCTTACAGAAGGGTAGGTACTGCAGGGAATTCAGGGCCAGAGTGATCTCGTTGGCCTGTTTCAATTGCCTAGATGGGTCAGAGAGGAATGTCCCAAATTGGCCTGGGTTTTTAATCTGGTTTCTTGTCTCTCCCAGGAGACCGCATGGTTTGGGGGGGAAGTGAAGAGTATAAACTGTGATGCGCAACGTGTCGCAATTGTGTGGGACAGGCTGGATGGATTAGAGGGTCTTTACCTGTCCGCCATTGTTCGAATGTTCATATGCTGCTCACCCATCACCCCCTGTGCTCGCTGACCTACATTGGCTTCCGGTTAAGCAACACCTCGATTTCAAAATTCTCATCCTTCCTTATCTCTCCCTATCTCTGTAATCTCCTCCAGCCCCACAACCTCCCCGAGATTGTCTGCGCTCCTCTAATTCTGCCCTCCTGAGCATCCCTGATTATAATCGCTCCACCATTGGTGGCTGTGCCTTCTGTTGCCTGGGCCCCAAGCTCTGGAACTCCCTCCCTAAACATCTCCACCTCTCTTTCCTCCTTCAAGGCGCTCCTTAAAACCTACCTCTTTGACCAAGTTTTTAGTCACCTGCGCTAATTTCCACTTATGTGGCTCGGTGTCAAATTTTTATTGCATAATATTCCTGTGAAGCGCCTTGGGACCTTTCACTACGTTAAAGGTGCTATATAAATACAAGTTGTTGTTGTTTCTCAAGAAGCTCGACACCATCCAGGACAAAGCAGCCGCTTGATTGACACCCCATCCACCACCTTAAACATTCACTCCCTCCACCACCGGCGCACCGTGGCTGCAGTGTGCACCATCTACAAGATGCACTGCAGCAACTCGCCAAGGCTTCTTCGGCAGCACCTCCCAAACCCGCGACCTCTACCACCTAGAAGGACAAGGGCAGCAGGCGCATGGGAACACCACCACCTCCACGTTCCCCTCCCAGTCACACACCATCCTGACTTGGAAATATATCGGCCGTTCCTTCATCGTCGCTGGGTCACAATCCTGGAACTCCCTCCCTAACAGCACTGTGGGAGCACCTTCACCACACGGACTGCAGCGGTTCAAGAAGGTGGCTCACCACCACCTTCTCAAGGGGCAATTAGGGATGGGCAATAAATGCTGGCCTTGCCAGCGACGCCCACATCCCAGGAACAAATAAAAAATGTATTGGTACTCTCCCGGTGGGAAGCCTTGCTTTCTGGGAGCCCATATTGGGAAATTGTGGGTACAATCCCAATGTTGCTTGGAAGCTGCATTTCTCTGAACATCTTGCAGTTCTGATGAAAGCTCCTCGACCTGAAACGTTAGCTCCATTGCTCTCTCCACAGATACCTAACCTAACCGAGCACTTGCAGCATTTTCTGTCTTTAGTTCGCTTTTCCGAAGTATTTCGCTCTTGGTCAAAAATAAAAGTTGCTCAGGTGTAAAAATAAAATTGCTCAGACTCAACTAGGGGGTCGTTTCCCAGCCCAGAAATGGGAAGAAGAAAGGGTTAATCCTAGTGCAATCCCGTGTGTTGACACTGCCTAAACTAGTCACATGTGGCTCAGTGGGCAGCACCCTCGCCTCTGAGTCAGAAGGTTGTGGGTTCAAGTCCCACTCCAGGGACTCGAGCACATAAATCTAGGCTGACACTCCCAGTGCAGAGCTGAGGGAGTGCTGTACTGTCGGAGGGGCCGTCTTTCGGATGAAACGTTAAACCGAGGTCCCCGTCTGCTCTCTCAGGTGGACGTAAAGGATCCCGCGGCACTATTTCGAAGAGCAGGGGAGTTATCCTGGCCAATATTTATCCCTCAATCAACATCACTAAAACAGATGATCTGGTCTGATATGTCCTTACTATACAGCATAGATGCACACGAGGCCCATACTTGAGAGAAGGTCACTCTGTGACCAGTTACCTTTATTACCAAGACCTCAAGTGATGAAGGTGGGTGGAGCTTCCCCTTTTATAACTGAAAGTCCAGGTTAGGAGTGTCTCCCACAAGTTCACCACCTAGTGGTCAATGTTCTCAAGGTGTACAACTTAGGTCAACTTATACATGGGTTACAATGATAGTTGAATACATGATGATTTCATTATCACATTGCTGTTTGTGGGAGTTTGCTATGCGCAAATTGGCTGCTGCGTTTCCCACATTATAACAGTGACTACACTCCAAAAGTACTTCACTGGCTGTAAAGCGCTTTGAAACGTCCGGTGGTCGTGAAAGGTGCTATATAAATGCAAGACTTTCTTTCTTTAAAATAACATGGCTGAGAACAGAGCTCCCACCCAGTGCTACGAATTGAAAGGTTTCAATGGTGTTACACATTTCAGCCCGCAGACTTGTCTTAAACTCACTCATTGACATTTTACAATACACTTGAAAATAGTGTCGCAGCTAACCTGCTTGGTGAAAGCACTTTTCTTCATGTTGTTTAACATCACTGTGCATAAGCCAAGTTAAAAACAAATACACAGCATGGAACACCAAAGGTATTCTATCCTTCCCATGGGAGAAGATTAAAGCTACTTAGGAACGAATTCTGAAGCTTCACTTCACAAATGGAACGACAATATTCCTCAGATCCCCTATTTCCACCTCCGTAACATCGCCCGTCTCTGCCCTTGCCTCAACTCATCTGCTGCTGAAACCCTCATCCATGCCTTTGTTAGCTCCAGACATCAACTATTCCAACGCAGTCCAGGCCAACCTCCCACGTTCTACCCTACGTAAACTTGAGGTCTTCCTAAACTCGGCAGCCCGTGTCCTAACTCGCACCAAGTTCCGCTCACCCATCACCCCCTGTGCTCGCTGACCTACATTGGCTCTCGGTTAAGTAACGCCTCGATTTCATAATTCTCATCCTTGTTTTCAAATCCCTCCATGGCCTCGCCCCCTCCCTATCTCTGTAACCTCCTCCAGCCCCACAACCCCCCCCCCCCCCCCCCTCCGAGATCTCTGCGCTCCATCAGTTCTGGCCTCCTGAGCATCCCTGATTATAATCGCTCCACTATCAGCGGCCATGCCTTCAGTTGCCTGGGCCCTAAGCTCTGGAACTCCCTCCCTAATCCTCTCCGCCTCGCTCTCCTTCTTTAAATCTGTCATATATGTTCATTCTGGCGGGACGTCTCAACCTGTGAAAGATTGTGATAAGATCTCAGAGAGGGGTATTGTCATGTATGTACATGCTGTTTGCAGCCACCAGATGGCGTCATTGTTGGAGGCCACTGAGCAGCACGCACATGGTGCTGCTCTGGTATAAAAGGCCAGCCATTTTGTGAATCAGACACTTTGGGCCGTAATAAAGACAGCCAAGGTTGTCCCTTGTTCAGTTAAACAGTACTCAGTTTGTACCTTTATTACATACATAACAAAATCACTCCTTAAAACCTACCGCTTTGAACAAACGTTCTGCGCTAATAGCTCCCTACGTGGCTGAGTGTCAAATTCTGTTCAGTAATGCTCCTGTGAAGCACCTTGGGACATTTTATTACATTAAAGGTGCTATATAAATGCAAGTTGTTGTCGTTGCTTTTGCAAGAGAAGGATTTTAAAAAAAATGAATATAATTAACCTTCAATTTTACTTCAGTTTGCCGAGAATTGCCTCAAACGCGAGATCCGATTTAATGTTCAACGTTAATGTGTGCGAGCTGCCTCACTCCTGTCCCCAGCAGTATGGCGTTCGTGGGGCTGGTTTGGTCTTTGCTTGGTGTCTCAGCGTGCTCGCTGTAAATGATTCACCCGACGACTTAAAGCACTTTGTCACTGGTCACTGTGTGAAAAGAAAAGCCACTCTTAAAGTTACACTGTGCACCTGGCTAAAGATAGTGGCCTGGAAATCACGGCTTCCCCAGGTCGGTACGGAGTGCGTACAAAGTGCGTACGAGGGTGCGTTACGCGTACAGAGTGCGGACGGACCTGGGAAGGCATTGGAAAAGCCGGTTTTCAGCGCACAATGCGTAAGCACTGAAAACCGGCTTTTCCGATATGTCAAGCTGGAGCTCGACAGATCCTCCGCGTCTCGGGAGCGAGGACATTTGCGCGGGCAAGATTGCGGGATTTACTCATATGATGCCCAGCAAATGTCCTCAAAACTCTTGCGCCTGATAAAAGCGGAAGAATTTAAAAACATACAAAAATATAATTAAATTAAATAAAGCACATTTTATTTTTAAAAACCCTGCTCACGATGTTAATTTATTTTTAACCATAATTTTAAAAACTTTAAAAAAAAACTAGGAAACAAATGTTTTCTCAGATATTTATTAACTTTAATTTCAATTAATTTTAATTATGTGAGGTGATTTTTTTATTTTTTATTATATGTGTTTTGTTTTTTTCCTCATTAATAGCAGTGAGAATTGGTAGATACAGAGTTCCCGTTGCGATTAATGAGAAAGCTGTGGAATACTGTACCTGATTGGTTGAGCAGTCACACGTGACTGCACCGTCTCCGTGGGAACCTGGAGAACGGGAGCGCGCTTCGCAGCGCGGGAAGAGAAGGCCTCCCCACCGGAATCCCACGCTCCCCCCGGGACCACTGGGTAAATTCGTGGAAATGTTTCAGGTCGGAGGCAATTGCCCGCAGGAAGCCTCCGACCGCAATTTCAGGCCCATTAAAGATAGTCAGCTGTGGCTCAGTGGGCTGCACCCTCGCCTCTGAGTCAAGAAGGTTGTGGGTTCAAGTCCCACTCCAGGAACTTGAGTACAAAAATCTAGGCTGACACTCCCAGGGCAGTGCTGAGGGAGTGCTGCACTTTCGGAGGTGCCACCTTTTGGATGAGACATCAAACCGAGGCCCCAGGTAGAAATTCACCCCGCCGGAGACCCGGTGCACCTACCGTTTACTGAGTGTTCTTACCGTCGAAGCGGACTCGTGGTCCATTTTCGGCTGTTTGGCAACTATTTTTTGGAGCGGACCGGAAACTGGTCATAATGGGGTCGAAAGTGCGGCAGTAAGTACTGGTGAGAGGCGGAAGTGGGAGCGGGAATAGAACCTCCACCGCTGTCACTCAGCGGTGGAGCGGAGGTGACGTCAGTGCGCGTGTGCGTCACCAGGTCTCTCCCCTCATTCAAAGGGGAGAGAATCGGAAAGAAGGTTCAAAGAGGGGCCCAAAGAGGGCAGAAATGCGAGGACAGAATTAGAACCAGGACTTTGAGAGAAAAACAGAAAGACCAGAACGCAGAGCTGTATTCCGAGAACGTCGTCCTAATGAAACGGAAGGAGATTCTCGAGGTTCTGCCCACTGGGCCACCAGGGAGAGGTTCGGCCGGGCCAGTGGCGGGGGGTGGGGGCGAATGCCAGTCTGCCTGTTGGTGTGGCCGGGCTGAACCCGGGAGGCCGTGATTGGCCGGCCGATCAGGGAATCGGCCGACAAAAAAAACCATGGTGACCACGGCAGGACCGCCGTGGTTTACACACACACACACACACAGAATACAAAGTGCACCGACAGAAAAAGCTGTCGAGGGCACCGCGCGGCGGATCAGGGAGTTTTTTCAGCTAAATTTCGCAGGGAATTTCACGGAGGTGCGGGAGATCGGCAGTGCGCATTTCGATGATGCGCTCAGGACGGTCGGCAGTGTCAGGGCGGAAGTGGGGACCGCGGAAAAATCCCCGAGGTGAATGTCGTTGGCGGTGGCCATTGGACGGGAAGTCGACGGCCGCTCGACTCCGCCGACTGGGCCCCCCGCTTTCTGCCGTTAAGCGGCCTTTTTTTGGGAGGCTGAATCTCGCCCCTCCCCCCGCCGGGTGCTCTCTCAGGTGGGTGCAAAAGATCCCACAACACTAGTTCGAAGAAGAGCAGTGGGAGTTATCCCCGGTGTCCTGGGGCCAATATTTATCCCTCAATCAACATAACAAAAAACCGATTATCTGGGTCATTGCTGTTTGCGGGAGCTTGCTGTGCGCAAATTGGCTGCTGCATTCCTACGTTACAACAGTGACTGCACTTTCGAAAAGGACTTCATTGGCTGCAAAACACTTTGAGACGTCTGGGTGATCTTGAAAGGCGCTGAATAAATTCAAGTCTTTCTTTACTGCTAAACTACAAACCCTCCCCCCCCCACACCCCCCGATCAGAACGGCAGGCTTGCAGCTGCGGTTCGAAGGGAGACTGAGGGCAAGGCCAGCAGAGGTGATGTCCGCACGTGCGGAATGTTTCTCCTGTCGAGCTCCCCCTGCGCAACAACAGGATTTAATCAAGTCCAAAATATCAAAACATGCTGCGTATTATTGCTTGCTCCGCCAGCTTTTGATGTCGGCCTCCGGGCGCACGGTTCGGTGGGAGCTTAGCACTGGCAGATTCTCCAGGTGAGGTGCGGGCCTCATGCAATGTGTGTTACATATTACACACCCGCTTTGATTCTGCTCAGATCTCTCGGTTTGATCTTGTGTTTGGTAAAATAATAGTCCTGCAGACCTCACTCCGAACCTTCGGGGGGATTCAGAAATGACATCAATGATATCGCGTGTGTTCACACACAGATCATCTGGTGCTGGTGTAAGTCGACACTTTGTTCTGGAGTCTCCTCCTAGGGACAACTTTTAGCCTATGACCTGGCAGCCGGATTCTCAAGTGACAACTGCAGCCTTGATTAGTTCCTGGAGATGGGGAGCCTCTCTCCCCCCACTCCCTTCCACACGCTTACCTTGCTCTGTCCAGACAAAGGCTAGAGATTAGAGGCACATTTAATGGGATATTGTAGCCTAATATCCGTACACAGGTTGTAAGTAGATCTTTACTAGCTATCAAGAGTGACATACATTTCCATGGTGCACGATACATACAAAGACATGACTGAGAGCATCACAGCTCAGTGGACACCGAGCCGAGCAGTGCAGAGAGGTTTAAACCAAAAAACGGGGCTTTATACTCAAGACATAAATCATAGAATGGTTGCAGCACAGAAGCCGGCCATTCAGCCCAGCTCTCTGCAAGAGCACTTCAGCTAGTCCCACTCCCCCGCCCTTTCCCAGTAGCCCTGCAATTTCTTTTCCTTCAGGTACTTATTCAATCCTCTTTTGAAAGCCGCGATTGAATATGTAAAGTTTACATAGAATCATAGAAGTTTACAGCACGGAAGGAGGCCATTTCGGCCCATCGTGTCCGCGCCGGCCGACAAAGAGCTATCCAGCCTAATCCCACTTTCCAGCTCTTGGTCCGTAGCCCTGTAGGTTACGGCAATTCAAGTGCACATCCCAAGTACTTTTTAAATGCGATGAGGGTTTCTGCCTCTACCATCCTTTCAGGCAGTGAGTTCCAGACCCCCACCACCCTCTGGGTGAAGAAATTTCCCCTCAAATTCCCTCTAAACCTCCTACCAATTACTTTAAATCTATGCCCCCCTGGTTGTTGACCCCTCTGTTAAGGGAAATAGGTCCTTCCTATCCTCTCTATCTATCCCCCTCATAATTTTATACACCTCAATAAGGTCTTCCCTCAGCCTCCTCTGTTCCAGAGAAAACAACCTCAGCCTATCCAATCTTTCCTCATGGCTAAAATTCCCCAGTCCAGGCAACATCCTCGTAAATCTCCTCTGTACCCTCTCTGGTGCAATCACATCTTTCCTGTAATGTGGTGACCAGAACTGCACGCAGTACTCTAGCTGTGGCCTAACTAGTGTTTTACATAAAAAAGTATTTAGGTGTGAATTTCAGTTGGGAGCTCCAGGCCAGAATTTTAATCGGAAGGCCGGTTGGGAGCGAGATTGAGGGGCTAGGCAGCGGTCAGTAAACCCGGGAGAGGCTGGCTGGCTGCAGGCTGGTAGGCCGCAGAAAGCCCGTGTCTGACTGCTGCCAAACAAGTGAATAGTTCTGCAAAGTGGAACACGTTATCCTGCTGGTAGATCCGGTTATCCGGTTGGTCAGACTGCGTCACCAGGGATGCCAATCCTCCAGGATTGTCCAGGAGTCTCCGGGAACTGAAGACTCAGCTCCAGGATACTGCTGGGAGTAAATAAAACCCCCACCCCCGGAGGGAAAAATGTCATCGGGGCATTCAAAAATATTGGGCAAGAAATTCAGTTGAATAGCGCCAGAGTTAGCAACTGAGAGGGGCACTAACAGGCCGCAAGCCGCTTACCGGCTGCCTAAAGGGACGAGCAGTCGGGCCTTTGTCGGGTTAAAAATCGGAGATATAATTGCATTTCATTTCCATTGGTGTCACTTCCTTTGCTGTCTGACACTCTGCCCGATCTTCAAATTGGCTCCTTTGCATTTTTTCCCCTCAGTGTTCAGGTGCACCAGCTAACCTCCCCTTCAGGCGCTAGGATGCCGGTATAACAGCGCCAGAACTTCATTCGCGCTCCTGCGATTCAAGTTTAGCGCCCCAAGGGAGGTGTGGCACGCTTCCCTTAGCGCTCCGCTCCACTTGGGGCGCTAAAGAGCAATATCGCGGTTGGAGGCGGTAAACATCGCCCGGCTATAACTTTTAGCCCATTGTGCTTTTAAAGAAAATGTGTTTGTCACTTTTGTTTATTAATTATACCGGGAAATAAAAGCTGTTTGCCCAACAGTCCAGAATCATCCAATTGGGAGATGACAGTTCTATTCCCTTCCCGATTGGCTGTGAGAGGGACGGGGTGCCATGAGGATGGACATGTCGGGGGAGGCCAATAGCGGAATGGGGTGGTTGGAAGCAGGAGGTCATGTGATGCTGCGTCCAGGCATATATCCAAACAACATCCTTGCCCGCCAGGTATCTCGGTTACACTACTGCAAGCTGAACTACTGGCAGGATGCGGCCAAGCAGGACAAGATGCAGAGAAGAGTAGCCGGGCTGAGTTAGGAGACTAAAGAATAAAACATGCAAGGATGACTCGCAGAACTGGGGCTCCTCTCATTTTGGAGGAGAAGACATAAGAATATAAGAAATAGGAGCAGGAGTCGGCCATTTGGCCCCTCGAGCCTGCTCCACCATTCAATAAGATCATGGCTGATCTGATCTTGGCCTCAACTCCACTTCCCCGCCCGCTCCCCATAACCCTTGACTCCCCTATAGTTCAAAAATCTGTCTCTCTCCACCTTGAATATATTCAATGACTCAGCCTGCACAGCTCTCTGAGGCAGAGAATTCCAAAGATTCACGACCCTCTGAGAGAAGAAATTCCCCCTCATCTCCATCTTAAATGGGCGACCCCTTATTCTGAGACTGTGCCCCCTAGTTCTAGATTGCCCCACAAGGGGAAACACCCTCTCTGCATCTACCTTGTCAAGCCCCCTCAGAATCTTACACGTTTCAATAAGATCACCTCTCATTCTTCTAAACTCCAATGAGTACAGGCCCAACCTGCACAACCTTTCCTCATAAGTCAATCCCTTTATCCCAGAGATCAACCTAGTGAAACATCTCTGATGTGCCTCCAATGCAAGTATATCCTTCCTTAAAGCACAACGGTTCCTGGGTTTTGGGATGAGTGGGGAGGGTGGGGGGGGGAGGAGGGAAGGTAGTGGGTAAGTTATCTGCAGAGTGCAGCAGACCAGAGTTGAATAGCAGTGCGCAAGTGACATATACACAACAAAAAATTTTACTGTCAGTCTGCATGCGTGCTTCGATGAAACTATCAAAGTGAGGGACACGGGCTATCGCAAATTGGAATTTTAAAAATGCGATACGTCGAACAATAAAACTATGTTACGCAAAGTGTTAAGCAATAATCGGATTCTGATCATTTAGCCGCCACAGATTACAAAAAACACGACTCATGTCGTTCCTTCATCGTCGCTGGGTCACAATCCTGGAACTCCCTCCCTGACAGCACTGTGGGAGCACCTTCACCACACGGACTGCAGCGGTTCAAGAAGGCGGCTCACCACCACCTTCTCAAGGGGCAATTAGAGATGGGCAATAAATGCTGGCCTTGCCAACGATGTCTGCATCCCACGAATGAATATTTAAAAATCATAATTTTTATCTGAATTTAAAAAGGAAATGAGGAGGAATTTCTTCTCTCAGAGGGTCGTGAATCTTTGCAATTCTCTGCCCCAGAGAGCTGTGGAGGCTGGGTCATTGAATGTATTTAAGGTGGAGATAAGATAGATTGTTGAACGATAAGGGAGTCAAGGGTTATGGGGAGCGGGCAGGGAAGTGGAGTTGAGGCCAAGATCAGATCAGCCATGATCTTATTGAATGGCAGAGCAGGCTCAAGGGGCCAAATGGCCGACTCCTATTTATTGGGCTGAAAATTCCGACCTCACTGTGTTGCGAATGCAATAAAGGTACAAACCGAGTACTGTTTAACTGAACAAGGTACACCCTTGGCTCTGCTTTATTACGACCCAAAGTGCCTGACTCACAAAATGGCTGGCCTTTTATACCAGAGCAGCACCATGTGCGTGCTGCTTAGTGGCCTCCAACAATGGCATCACCTGGTGGCTACAAACAGAATGTACATACATGACACGCTGGATGCGTACGAAGTGCACACAGACCCGGCGAGGCCTCGCAAAAGCCGGTTTTCGGGGCGCAATGCGCATGCGCCGAAAACCAGCTTTTCTGATCTGTCAAGACTACTTTAGACAGATCCTCCACATCCCCGGGAGAAGGACATCATGCGGGAGAGATTTGGACATATAAAAAATTAAATTTAAACATTCATTTTTATATTAAAAACCCTGTCCATTAAGTTAAGTTTTTATTTTTAACCTTATTATTAAAACACATTAAAAAAAATTCCAAAACATATTTTTTTTCTAAAACATTTAATTACATTTAAGTTCAATTAATTTTAAATATGTGAGGTGTTTTATTTATTCATTATGCTGTGTTTCGTGTTTTAGGGTTTTTTTTCCTCATTGATAGTAATGGGAACCCGTACAAACAGAGCTCCCATTTTTATCAATGAGAGTACTAGACAGTGATTGGTGGTCTAGG
This sequence comes from Pristiophorus japonicus, assembly GCF_044704955.1. NCBI lineage: Eukaryota > Metazoa > Chordata > Chondrichthyes > Pristiophoridae > Pristiophorus > Pristiophorus japonicus. Next base: position 15,292 of record NW_027252061.1, on the reverse strand, counting down.
CCCATGTGACTCCAGCACGTACGTACATACGTACCTGAAAGACATCTCCCCCTGTGCTACGCAGCGAATCTAGGCTTCCGACCGGGATCCTACCTTCCTCCGGGACCACCAGATACTTGCGCAATTTTTTTTCGGGTCGAAGGCATTCGTATGAAGGAAGCCTCCGACCTCAATTTTCCCCCCCCGTATGTTCTTATTATGTATCTGAAGAGCCTTTCAGTAAGACACATTAAACCTTCTGCTTGTATTTGCGGGATAAGTGTGCAGGGCTATGGGGAAGGAGCAGGGGTGTAGTGGGATTAATTCGATTGCTGTATCAAAGAGCCGGTACAGGCATGATGGGCCGAATGGCCTCTTTCTACGCTGTGTGGCACTGACCACACTCGACCAGCTCTGGTGGGCGGGCCACATTGTTCGCTTGCCTCACACAAGACGCCCAAAGCAAGCGCTCTACTCGGAACTCCTACACGGCAAACAAGCCAAAGGTGGGCAGCGGAAACGCTTCAAGAACACCCTCAAAGCCTCCTTGATAAAGTGCAACATCCCCACCGACACCTGGGAGTCCCTGGCCAAAGACCGCCCTAAGTGGAGGAAGTGCATCCGGGAGGGTGCTGAGCACCTCGAGTCTCGTTGCCGAGAGCATGCAGAAACCAAGCGCAGGCAGCGGAAGGAGCGTGCGGCAAACCAGACTCCCCACCCACCCTTTCCTCCAACCAATGTCTGTCCCGCCTGTGACAGAGACTGTAATGCCTGTATTGGACTGTTCAGCCACCTGAGAACTCACTTTTAGAGTGGAAGCAAGTCTTCCTCGATTCCGAGGGACTGCCTATGATGATGATAGATCTATGATTCTATTATAACTTGGGGACATGTTTTTACCAGTGGTCCCCTAACTGAAAAAACATTTGCCTACAAGAGATTCAAACCACCACTGAGCAGTTAGAATTAAATAGTGTTGAAACACTGTCTGACTCCTCGAGGAAGCTCACTGCTCCCATAAAACCTTTTACAGCTGCTCTGCACTGCATTAAAATGAATAATGCAAGGCAAAAAAACCGACACATTTTAAGAAAAGAACAATGAGCTTTAACTTCGAAAACAGGAGATAAAAACACGGCTACAATTGGCGATTTAAATTGTTAATCCGTATAAGCTCGCCTTCTTCCCAGCATCTGATTGGCAAAACATCAACCAGCTTAATCTGGCCATAATACAGGCAACTCTCGATTATCCGCACATGGATGCAACGGGAAATTGTTGTAACGGCATTTAAAATTCCGTGTGCGCACGCTGCTGCAGCCGCTGACTCTCGTGGCTGGCGCTGACGGCGGAGTCCTTTCGGCCAGGGAAGGCGTCGCGCTCCGGAACTCCGGAGCTAGACAATCTCCTCCTCGAGGCCACCTGCATGCATGCTGGTAATGTCCGTACTTAACTGCCTTGTTACTGTTTGCACAGTATTTATTCATTGAAGTTTTAACTTTACAATGTCAATTCGCTCCAACGGAGAAAGCGTTTACCCGGTATAGCCCAATCCCCGAGGGACCTGGATAATCAAGAGTTGTCTGTATTTATAAGCAGTCTGGCGCGTCCAAAACCACGCAACGGGTGCAGTAACAGAATAACACCACCAGGGGGAAAATAGCACCACCAATTCTTCCCACCGGTAGCAACTTAACTTCTTGGAAATATGCAAGCGCTTATCTTGCACACACCGAATAAAAGCATAACGCAGCCACTATTTGTTCCTTTGCGGAGACTAACACTCCTGCCAAGCTCTGCTGTTCATGAATTATCAAGTCAGCCCACGTGTGGGCTACAAGTCACATCAACGAAAACCCTCATGTCAGCCGCGGGCTCAGTGGGTGGCATTTGCAACGCCGAGTCAAAAGGCTGTGGGTTCAGAGACCCACGCCAGGGACTTGTAGCACGTCAATCTAGGCGTGCTGAGGGAGCGCCGCACTGTCGGAGGGGCAGTGCTGAGGGAGCGCCGCACTGTCGGAGGGGCAGTGCTGAGGGAGCGCCGCACTGTCGGAGGGGCAGTGCTGAGGGAGCGCCGCACTGTCGGAGGGGCAGTGCTGAGGGAGCGCCGCACTGTCGGAGGGGCAGTGCTGAGGGAGCGCCACACTGTCGGAGGGGCAGTGCTGAGGGAGCGCCGCACTGTCGGAGGGGCAGTGCTGAGGGATCGCCGCACTGTCGGAGGGGCAGTGCTGAGGGAGCGCCGCACTGTCGGAGGGGCAGTGCTGAGGGAGCGCCGCACTGTCGGAGGGGCAGTGCTGAGGGAGCGCCGCACTGTCGGTGGCACTGTCTTTCAGGTGAGACGTTAAACCGAGGCCCTGTCTGCCCCACAGGTGGATGGGAAAATATGCAATGCCACTGTTTCGAAGAGGAGCAAAGGGAATTCTCCCCAGTGCCCTGGCCCCTAGTTATCACTCAGCTAAAATCACAAAAAAAAAATGATCATGTTGCTGTTTGTGGATGCTCGCTGCGTATTGGTGAGGCCACACCTGGAATACTGCGAGCAGTTTTGGTTTCCATATTTACGAAAGGATATACTTGCTTTGGAGGCAGTTCAGAGAAGGTTCACTCGGTTGATTCCGGGGATGAGGGGGTTGACTTATGAGGAAAGGTTGAGTAGGTTGAGCCTCTACTCATTGGAATTCAGAAGAATGAGAGGTGATCTTATCGAAACGTATAAGATTATGAGGGGGCTCGACAAGGTGGATGCAGAGAGGATGTTTCCACTGATGGGGGAGACTAGCACTAGAGGGCATGGTCTTAGAATAAGGGGCCGCCCATTTAAAACTGAGATGAGGAGAAATTTCTTCTCTCAGAGGATTGTAAATCTGTGGAATTCGCTGCCTCAGAGAGCTGTGGAAACTGGGACAGTGAATAAATTTAAGACAGAAATAGACAGTTTCTTAAACGATAAGGGGATAAGGGGTTATGGGGAGCGGGCGGGGAAGTGGGGCTGAGTCCATGATCGGATCAGTCATGATCTTATTGAATGGCAGAGCAGGCTCGAGGGGCCGTATGGCCTACTCCTGCTCCTATTTCTTATGTTGTTATGTTATGTTCTTACAAATTGGCTGCTGCGTTTCCTACATTACAACAGCGCCTACACTCCAAATGCACCGTCTTTCGGATCAGACGTTAAACCCTGTACGGAGGCGCCGTCTTTTAGGTGAAACCTTAAACCGAGGCCCCGTCTTCCCTCTTAGGTGGATGTAAAAGACCCCATGGCCACTATTTCGAAGTAAGGGCAGGGGAGTTATCCCCGGTGTCCTGGGTCAATATTTATCCCTCAATCAACATCACTAAAAAAAACAGATTATCTGGGTCATTATCACATTGGTGTTTGTGGGAGCTTGCTGTGCGCAAATTGGCGTTTCCCACATTACAACAGTGACCACACTGCGTCATTGAGTGAAAAGCGCTTTGGGACGTCCGGAGCTTGTGAAAGGCGCTATAGAAATCCAAGTCTTTCTTCCTTTAGCAAAGTGGGCTGCCGGCCATGTTCATGAGCGGTGGCGGTTAAAATAGCCTCACACTGCCATGAGCTGGTGGTAAACTAACCGAAACCACCGGTTCCTCACCCGTAATCTGCCAGCAGTTAAAATCCCCCTCTCCCGCACCACATCCCCACGTGAACCCCTCCCCCCACCCCCACCCCCAGATCACAGACACTGTAACGATTGTTCTATATAGTGAAAAGCAAAAATAAAACGGTGGAAATTATTTTGAAACTCCCAACAGGGCCTGAATTTTAACATCTGAGGTACAGGCATCAATATTACGAATGGCTGTGATGGCAACCAGCGCTTTGTTTATAGTGGAAAATGGCAGCTGGATCAACAGGATTAGATGGTTTGGTTTCCACTGTCTGCCAGAGTCATCAAGTGTTCGGAGAAAGCGGGTGGGTGGGTGCTGATCAAGTCAAAACTGGTGGCTTTACACTGGCATTGGTGCATGTTGGCACAGGGCGCAGATTCTGCCATGAAAACTTAACCCTTTCTTCAATTGTCCTTTTTAGAAACTAGGCAAAGGTGAAGATCACCAAACGAACCACCCTCCCCACCCCCACCCCGAGTAAAAACTCTGGAGAGACATTAAGACAGACGTTTCAGGCCAATTGAAGGATAAATATTGGCCAAGCCAGGACACCGGGAGAACTATCCTGTTCTTCTTTCAATACTGCCATGGCATGGGCCTTCCACATGCAACAACAACCACCTGTATTTATATAGTGCCTTTAACGTAGTGAAACATCCCAAGGCGCTTCACAGGAGTATTATGAGATTCAAAAAATTTGACACCGAGCCGCATAAGTAGAAATCAGGGCAGGTGACCAGAAGCTTGATCAAAGAGGTGGGTTTTAAGGGAGCGTCTTAAAAGGAGGAAAGAGAGGGAGAGAGGTTTAGAGAGGGAGTTTCGAGAGGGAGTTCCAGAGCTTGGGGCCTAGGCAACAGAAGGCACGGCCACCGATGGTGGAGCGATTATAATCAGGGATGGTCAAGAGGGCAGAATTAGAGGAGCGCAGACATCTCGGGGGGGTTGTGGGACTGGAGGAGATTACAGAGATAGGGAGGGGCGAGGGCATGGAGAGATTTGAAACAAGGATGAGAATTTTGAAATCCACCCAAGAGGGCAGCCTGGACAGTCACTGCTGTTGGTCTGAATTTCCTGGGTTAGGGAAGTGAAAAATCGGGAGGTCTCTTGCTGCCAGTGTTCTGGCTGAGATCCACTGATGTGACACAAGTCAGGGAACATCGGAGCAGGAGGAGGCCATTCAGCCCCTCGAGCCTGTTCCGCCATTCAATGAGATCATGGCTAATGTGCGACCTAACTCCATACACCCGCCTTTGGCCCCATATCCCTTGATAGCGTTGGTTAACATAAAGCTATCAATCTCCGCTTTAACATTAACAATTGCTCCGGCATCAACTGCCATTTGCGGAAGAGAGTTCCAAACTTCTCCCACCCAGGGACCTCCAATTTGTGCACAGCAAGATCCCACAAACAGCAATGCGATAAATGACCAGATGATCTGTGGATGTTATGTTACAGTTATGTATGGTGAGACTCCCAGCTGGAGTACTGCGTTCAGTTCTGGGCACCGGCCCTCAGGAAACGTAGATTGACCAGAACGATATCAGGACTGAAAAGGTTAAATTATGAGGACAGATTGCATGGACTGGGTTTGTATTCCCTCGAGTGAAGAATAAGGGATGACCTAGTTGAGGTGATTATGATGATTAAAGGAGTTGATTGGGTAGTTAAAGAGAAACTATTTCCTCTGGTGAGGGGGAGTCCAGAACAAGGGGGTGTAACCTTAGAATTAGAGCCAGGCCGTTCAGGAGTGATGTCAGGAATCACTTCTTCACACAAGGGGCAGTGGGAATCTGGAACTCTCGCCCCCAAAAAGTTGCTGAATCTGGGAGTCAATTGGAAACTTCAAAACAGAGATCGATAGATTTCTGTTAGGCGACGGTATTAAGGGATACGGAACCAAAGCAGGTAGATGGAGTTCAGCTACAGATTAGCCAGGATCTCACTGAATGGCAGTACAGGCTCGAGGGACTGAATGGCCTCCTCCTGTACCCATGATTCCTATTCACTAATGCTTCCTGGATGTGCGTGTATGTGTCAACACTGGGGGGGGGGGGGAAATGTGGCCCTCAGTTACTCGCTTGTTGCTGTTTGTGACATCTTGCTGTGTGCAAAATCGCTGCCGTGTTTCCCCACATCATGACAGTGACTACACTTCAAAAGTAATTTATTGGCTGTGAAGTTAATAGAAAGTTACATTTACTGAGAAGCTGTAATGACAGCTGAAGAAAGATTTCCAAAAGCGTTTTGTGAGATTTGAGGAAAATATCACAGAGCGCCACCAATAGCCAAATTGTGCAATTACAGTTAGATAAGTCTACACAGAATATTGGCATTATAATTGTGGGTCTTGGACTTTCCAATGGGAAAAAAAGTTAACACTTAAAAAGATGACAAGAAATTAAGTTTTGTCGACGGAAATGCTTGGGATCAATTTTCAGCAAGGTCTCCGCCCACCCAAATTGCTGTCGATGGCCACCGAGGTACCGGACGGTACTTTAGGCGGGATATTCATGGCCGAGATCCCTCGAAGGTTGGCGGGTGGAAAATGGACGAGGTACGCAGCTAATCTGGGCGGCAGCGGGCAGGAGGTCACATTCTCGGCGACAGAGGCGCTTGCCGCCCAAGAGCCGCCGGGGATGAAGTCGAGCCCACGGAGGGTCGAAGACTTGCAAAAAAAAAAAAACAACAGCAAAAAAAAATTTTTTTTAAGTATCTGAAAACCTTCAGGGGACCCCTTGCAGGTAAGCTGCTGTTGAAAAAACATATTGAAATGTTCACTTACCTTTTTGTCAGGTTTTTCAGACTCACCGCTGGGGACAGACCGGCCTCCAGTCAACGGCCCAGCCCCCATTCTGCCATCGACTCCCGCCCGCAGGAATCTGGGAGCTCTCGGCAGGCAGGGAGCTCAGTTGCGCCACTCGGCCGTCCGCTGACGTCAGCGGGCGCTTCCCGGCGGCTCTCCCCTCCCGCCCACGTCGAAAGTGGGACTGGGCGGATTTTCAGGAGGAATGCCAGCGGCAGCGGTTGGTGAGGTGCTGAAAATCGGCCCCAAGATATTTAGTACGGTTGATAAATATTTGTGATTTCACGACATAGCGCACAAAGGGAATATTGCCTACATGAAGAGCGGAAAAACACTTCGTACTGTCGCGTGCTATTTAAAAAAAGATCTGAATAATAGGGTAAAGTGCACCTTCAACGTAATGCCCACATTTGATCCAAGACTCCAATGGAACTCACGGCTGACAGGGCAGAGTCCCATATCAAGCATCAGGAAAGCACTGTGTGAAAATGGACTCAGCCTCTCAATGCTTCCCTTGGGCATTTCAGTTTGAATTGAGGATCAAATTCTGTAAAGTCTCACATCTCCATCTTGATCTCTATCTCTACCTCCATCGCTATTCTCCATCTATGTGTCAGCTGTGGCTCAGTAGCACTCTCAACTCTGATTCAGAAGGTTGTGGGTTCAAGTCCCACTCTAGACACTTTAGCGCAAAAATCCACATTGATACTCCAGTGCAGCGCCGAGGGAGCGCTGCACTATCGGAGGTGCCGTCTTTCGGATGAGACGTTAAACCGAGGCCCCCCCGTCTACCCTCTCAGGTAATCGTAAAATATCCCAGGGCCACTATTTCGAAGAAGAGCAGGGGGAGTTATCCCTGGTGTCCTGGTCAATATTTATCCCACAATCAACATCGCTAAAAAACAGAATATCTGTTGTCACGCTGCTGTTTGTGGGAGCTTGCTGTGCACAATTACAACAGTGACTACACGTCCGACAGTATTTCATTGGCTGTAAAGCACTTTGGAACATCCTGTGGTCGTGAAAGGAGCTATATAAATGCAAGTCTTTCTTTTTAACTTGACGTATAATCCCTGTTTATATCACTAACTCCATCGCTCTATCTATCTATCTATAAGTGAGATTGAAACCAGAAAGCATGCAAATGTATTTTCTCTCTTAGTCTCCCTCCCCCACCTGCTCCTGTTCTGGGCTCCCTGTATCGGGTGGCAAAACTTGAACAACAAATGTAAGATATTCCTTAATATGTGCCGCACCATTAGCAAAATTGCCAGGTAAGTACAGAGCTCTCTCCCTTGCTGTGTGAAGGGGTGATATATGTTAAAATGAGGTAATGCACTATTTCACGCAGCATTAACAGCCTCCTGGGTATGCTGAAGTGCATGATTGGAAAAGTATTTAGAAAACTATTCAGGAAACTGTGTTTGGGGCTTGCAAGGTCCTTTCCCAGCCTTGGGCTAACAACCGCTATTTTATATTTTGAAAAAGAAATCCTGCAAAACACCTTATAAATCTTCACCGTGGGCCTGTGACCTTGTGCTACACTTCTTTGACATTTGTTAAGCCTTTTGGCTTTCTTTTAGATAACACTGCGCTGCAGTTGTGAGCGAAATCTCAATCAATGCAAAAAAAATGCATGTGGTGAGAGATCACACACAACCGACTGAGCTAGATTTAAACCACCCTGGGTATCCCTTTCCTCAAACACCCTGAAATCCTCACAACGCACACACACACACAATACATTTCTAAACCGGTTGCACGGATAGCATTTCATAAACAAAGTGCTTAACTTTCAAAGAAGGCAGCCCTCACCATCACCTCTATTTTGTCGATGTCAATCCTCCTTCTCCAGTCTTCACCCAGACTGCAAATCTTTCTTAAGCAAAACACACACACAGGTTCACACACTGCTTCCTTGCAACCCCCTCGCCCCTCCTCCCCCCCCCCCCCACCACCATCCCCCACACCCCTCCCCAACTATTTAAACATTAACACCCCACAGTGAGATTCTCCAACATTCCTACGCGACAGTGCCTTGCTTTTTACACGCAGGGTTGCTCCTTGACCAACTCCCAGCCCTTTTCGACAGCTTCAAAAAGCTGCTCCCGAGGAGCTTATCTTAATCAGCTACAAATTGGAGTCAATGACCCATCTCAGTCACCTCGCGTTAATCAAATTATAGGCAGCCGGGCAGCTTGTGGCTTCACGGCTTTGTTGCCGCGGAAACCTCCAATAAGGACGGCGCCGTTACGGTTATATTGCCGCGCACACGTCACAATCTACGTGGAGACTGATGGCAAGATTTTAAACTTTAAAAAAGAAAAAAAATCTGCGGCCTTTATAATTGATGCTGATTTCCAGCATTTTCGTGAAAATTCCTCCCATTCGTCGACAACATCACACTGTCGGGAGGGGCCGTCTTTCGGATGAGACGTCAAACCCAGGCCCCGTCTGCTCTCTCGGGTGGACGTAAAAGATCCCACGGCACTATTTCGAAGAAGAGCAGAGGAGTTATCCCCGGTGTCCTGGGGCCAATATTTATCCCTCAAACAAGACCACGAATATATATATATTTTTTTTTAAAACAGATGATCTGGTCATTAGCACGGTGCTGTTTGCGGGATCCTGCTGTGCACACAGTGGCTGCCGCGTTTCCCACATCGCCACGCACTTCAAAAAGAGCACTTAATTGAGTCGTAAAGCGCTGACATCGTGAAAGGCTCCACACAAACGCCCGCTCTTTCTTTAACTAGACGTGTTGCGCCCAGTGTTCCTGTTAAGCTGAGGTGTACAAAATATTGAGGGGCCTGGACATAAGGGTAGTAAGGGTCTATTTTCTTTGGTGGAGGGGTCTATTACGAGGGACATAGTTTTAAGGTGGTTGGTGGAAGGTTTAGAGGGGATTTGATGGGGGGCTTCTTTACACAGAGGGTTGTGGGGATCTGGAACTCGCTGCCTGGAAGAGTGGTGGATGCAGAAACCCTCACCACTTTTACGAGATGGTTGGATGGGCACTTAAAGTGCCATAACCTGCAGAGTTACGGAACTAGAGCTGGTAATTGGGATTAGATTGGATGACCTTTTGTGGCTGGAGCAGATATAATGGTAAGTACTGCAGGGAATCGAATACGGCCAGGGTGATCTCCTGGACTAGTTTCGATCGCCTGGATGGGTCAGAGAGGAATTTTCCTAGATTTTTTCCCCCTAAATTGGCCTGGGTTTTTATCTGTTTTTTTGCCTCTCGCAGGAGATCATGGCTCCGGTTGGGGTGGAGTGTAGAATGTTGTGATACATAGGGTATCGCAGTTGTGTGGGGCGGATGGGTTGGGCCAAATGCTCTTTGCCTTTCTGCCATTGTTCATTGTTCACAGGTTTATATGTAACCTTCAGGGCTGCTGACCGAGGGCCGTGCGGCTCTTTGTCGGCCGGTGTGGACACAGTGGGCTGAGATGGCCTCCTTCTGCTCTGTAAATTTCTATATTTCTAAGCTGCAGGGCTGCGCTTTCGAGGTCCCACGCTCTCTGGCTTTTATCGGAGAAAGACCCCACACGTGCGAACATTTCAATGGGCTGCACAGCCCGTTAAAGGGAATGCGCACGTCCCCACAGAAAATAAGAGAGAAACATTGATCGCACCAGTCCAATTGTTTTTTAAAAAATCTCCCTCCTCCCCCTTTTCCCAGTTACCTTAAACAGAAAAGAAATTCAATAATAATTTCCCTTCACAACTGATTTTAACACAGTTTTGACACCACGAACATATCAGGACTGCCTTCCTGTTTGTTACAACAGTGACTACATTCCAAAAGTACTCCATTGACTATATAGCACTTTGAGACGCCCAGTGGCCGTGAAAGGCTTTCTCTTAAATTAGGCGAGAAGCTAATTAAGCCTCCAAGTTGTCCCATGAAAAAGAAATACATTAATGAAACTTGACACTCTCCGATGATCGTAGAAATATAGCCAGGAAGGAGTTTGTCATCAATTTGACAATATGATGATGTATTGACATAAGCAGCAAGTTGAAGCCTATGTCCCAGGAAGTGCAGTGGTTGCCCTGACTTACGGAGGAAACTTAAAGATCACGTTGACAGTTAAAATATAAAAGGAGTCCGGTTGCAAACCTTTCGCTGACGCTTTCTGAAGGTGACTTCTGACAACAAAAAAAAATCAGCTAACTGCAATTAACTGCACATGAATATCACAAAGATGCGACAGAAGGAAAATCATTTTTTTTACACAAAGAGTCTGCACGAGATTCCCAAAGCAAGCGCTTTACTCGGAACTCCTGCAGGTCAAGCGAGCTCCAGGTGGGCAGAGGAAACGTTACAAGGACACCCTCAAAGCCTCCCTGATAAAGTGCAACATCCCCACCGACACCTGGGAGTCCCTGGCCAAAGACTGCCTTAAGTGGAGCAAGAGCATCCGGGAGGGCGCTGAGCACCTCGAGTCTCGTCGCCGAGAGCATGCAGAAACCAAGCGCAGGCAGCGGAAGGAGCGTGCGGCAAACCAGACTCCCCACCCACCCTTTCCTTCAACCACTGTCTGTCCCACCTGTGACAGAGACTGTAATTCCCGTATTGGACTGTTCAGTCACCTGAGAACTCACTTTTAGAGTGGAAGCAAGTCTTCCTCAATTCCGAGGGACTGCCTATGATGATGGTTAGGATTTTGAACGCACTGCCCAATAGGCCGCTGGATACAGATTCAAGTGTAGCCTTCTGAAGGGAAATGGATAAATACTTGGAGGGAAAAATTGTAAGGATATGGGGGAGTGAGCAGGGGGGGGTGGGACTAAGTGGATTGAAAGATCCGGCACAGACTCGATGGGCCAAATGGCCTCCTTCTGTGCTGTGGTTCTATGAATGTGCAACCACTGGAGTGTCTAAATGCAGTTTGCTGAGAAAGTTTTAAACCTGCAAACAGGGAGTTCTTCAGTCCCAGAGGCTTAATATATTTTGCAGCTCCAACAGCTTCATGTTCCGGATTTGTGGCTCAAAATTTCCCTCTTCGCAGTGAGAATATCTCCAGGCACAGCATTCACATTTGTACAGAATATCATGTTTTAAATTACTCCTGATAAAATACCCCCAAAAGAATGGAAAATGTGCGCTCAGCATTTCCCTGGAATACAGCGAGATTTCAAATCCTGAACAGTCTGACACGCGGATAAAAAGTTAGACAAACCATACCTTACAATAAAGCCAACAACCTGCACCTGCTCTGATCTCCGATCCCTTGTGTGATCGAAATAACATACAACAGACCACCTTAGTTCAACAAAGTAGTTTTTTAGTGATGTTGATTGAGGGATAAATATTGGCCAGGACAACGGGGAGAACTGCCCTGCTCTTCTTCGAAATTGTGCAATGGGATATTTTACGTCCACCTGAGGGGGCAGACGGGGCCTTGGTTTAACGTCTCATCCGAGAGACGGCACCTGCGACAGTGCAGTGCTCCCTCAGCACTGCCCCTCCGACAGTGCGGTGCTCCCTCAGTACTGCCCCTCCGACAATGCAGCGCTCCCTCAGTACCGCCCCTCCAACAATGCGGCGCTCCCTCAGTACTGCCCCTCCGACATTGCGGTGCTCCCTCAGTACTGACCCTCTGACAGTACGGCGCTCCCTCAGTACTGCCCCTCCGACAGTGCTGCACTCCCTCAGTCTGCCCCTCCGACAGTGCAGCTCTCCCTCAGTACTGCCCCTCCGACAGTGCAGCTCTCCCTCAGTACTGCCCCTCCGACAGTGCTGCACTCCCTCAGTCTGCCCCTCTGACAGTGCAGCTCTCCCTCAGTACTGCCCCTCCGACAGTGCAGCTCTCCCTCAGTACTGCCCCTCCGACAGTGCAGCTCTCCCTCAGTACTGCCCCTCCGACAGTGCAGCTCTCCCTCAGTACTGCCCCTTCGACAGTGCAGCTCTCCCTCAGTACTGCCCCTCCGACATTGCAGCACTCCCTCAGTCTGCCCCTCCGACAGTGCAGCTCTCCCTCAGTACTGCCCCTCCGACAGTGCAGCTCTCCCTCAGTACTGCCCCTCCGACAGTGCAGCTCTCCCTCAGTACTGCCCCTCCGACAGTGCAGCTCTCCCTCAGTACTGCCCCTCAGACAGTGCGGCACTCCCTCAGTACTGCTCCTCCGGCAGTGCAGCAGTCCTCAGTACTGCCCCTCCGACAGTGCAGCTCTCCCTCAGTCTGCCCCTCCGACAGTGCAGCTCTCCCTCAGTACTGCCCCTCCGACAGTGCGGCGCTCCCTCAGCACTGCATTGGGAGTGTCAACCTACATTTTTATGCTCGAGTCTCTCGAGCGGGATTTGAACCCACAACCTTCTGACTCAGAGTGCGTGAATATATGTATATGTATACCTCCTGTTTCTTGCTCAGAGTGAATCAAATAATTCACAATTTGATAACAAAAAGGAATGCATCATGCAGAGTCACTAACTAAAGGTGATGAAATAAGTCAAATTCCATAGTTATTACATAATATTCTGGGATTGTTCCTAATGCTTTTGGGATTGGATTCCACACTGCCCATAATAAAAATTGTAAATAATTGGACATATGATCTATATATATATATATATATATATATATAATTCCTTTACTGATGGCTTTAGTTTTTAAAGCTGAGAATACCCAGCAACACAGCATGCAAGACGCTCGAATTGGAAGATGATATCTGGTATTCAGCAGTACAGTATTGGGGAGAGGAGGTGCAGTGGGGAATTGAGTGATACCTGTAAAACGGGGCAGGACTGGGCTTTGGTAACCATGGGTAGAACTGTCCTGGGGGTTGGCAAAAATCAGAAGTCCTGGAATGTGACCGTATTGCAGTGGGGCTGCTGGAATTTGGCAGCATGGGTGGTCCTTTGTTCTGGCATCACTGCTGAGTGGGGAACTGCAGAAGGCTGAGGCTTTATAAGAACATAAGAAATAGGAGCAGGAGTAGGTCATACGGCCCCTCGAGCCTGCTCCACCATTCAGTAAGATCATGGCTGATCCGATCATAGACTCAGCCCCACTTCCCCGCCCGCTCCCCATAACCCCTTATCGTTTAAGAAACTGTCTATTTCTGTCTTAAATTTATTCAATGACCCAGCTTCCACAGCTCTCTGAGGCAGCGAATTCCACAGATTTACAACCCTCAGAGAAGAAATTTCTCCTCATCTCTGTTTTAAATGAGCGGCCCCTTATTCTAAGACTATGCCCTCTAGTTCTAGTCTCCCCCATCAGTGGAAACATCCTCTCTGCAGCCACCTTGTCGAGCCCCCTCATAATCTTATATGATTCAAAAAGATCACCTCTCATTCTTCTGAATTCCAATGAGAAGAGGCCCAACCTACTCAACCTTTCCTCATAAGTCAACCCCCTCATCTCTGGGATCAACCTAGTGAACCTTCTCTGAATTGCCTCCAAAGCAAGTATATCCTTTCGTAAATATGGAAACCAAAACTGCACGCAGTATTCCAGGTGTGGCCTCACCAACACCCTGTATAGCTATAGCAAGACTTCCCTGCTTTTATACTCCAACACCTTTGCAATATCTCTCAGCTGGATTGCTCGTGTCTGTCAACAGTGAGGGTAGCACGAGCCAAGGGGAAATCCCAGTAGGATTGGCAACTCCTGTTGGATGTATTCCTAGAGATTTCATCACATGACCTCCCGTCTCCAATTGCCTCGCCTCCATACCGCACTCCTCCCCCACCCCCCACACCCGCACTCCTCCCCCCCTCCTCCCCCCCACCACACCCGCACTCCTCCCCCCCACCACACCCGCACTCCCCCCCCACACCCGCACTCCTCCCACCCCCCCTCCTCCCCCCCACCACACACGCACTCCTCCCCCCCACCACACCCGCACTCCCCCCCCCACACCCGCACTCCTCCCACCCCCCTCCTCCCCCCACCACACACGCACTCCTCCCCCCCCCACACCCGCACTCCTCCCACCCCCCCTCCTCCCCCCACCACACACGCACTCCTCCCCCCCCCACACACGCACTCCTCCCCCCCCCACACACGCACTCCTCCCCCCCACACACGCACTCCTCCCCCCCACCCACACTCCTCCCCCCCACACACGCACTCCTCCCCCCACCACACACGCACTCCTCCCCCCCACCCACACTCCTCCCCCCCCACCCACACTCCTCCCCCCCCACACACGCACTCCTCCCCCCCCCACACCCGCACTCCTCCCACCCCCCTCCTCCCCCCACCACACACGCACTCCTCCCCCCCCCACACACGCACTCCTCCCCCCCCACACACGCACTCCTCCCCCCCACACACGCACTCCTCCCCCCCACACCCGCACTCCTCCCCCCCCACAACCCGCACTCCTCCCCCCCCCACACCCGCACTCCTCCCCCCCCACACCCGCACTCCTCCCCCCCCACACCCGCACTCCTCCCCCCCCACACCCGCACTCCTCCCCTCCCCACACCCGCACTCCTCCCCCCCCCCCACACCCGCACTCCTCCTCCCCCCCACACCCGCACTCCTCCCCCCCCACACCCGCACTCCTCCTCCCCCCCACACACCCGCACTCCTCCCCCCCCACACCCGCACTCCTCCTCCCCCCCCCACACCCGCACTCCCCCCCCACCCCACACCCGCACTCCTCCCCTCCTACACACGCCTCCCCTCCTCCCCCCCCACACACGCCTCCCCTCCTCCCCCCCCACACACGCCTCCCCTCCTCCCCCCCCCCACACCCGCACTCCTCCCCTCCTCCCCCCCCCCACACACGCCTCCCCTCCTCCCCCCCCCACACACGCCTCCCCTCCTCCCCCCCTCACACACGCCTCCCCTCCTCCCCCCCCCCACACACGCCTCCCCTCCTCCCCCCCCCACACTCGCCTCCTCCTCCTCCCCCCCCC
>NW_027252060.1:0-31510 GCF_044704955.1 Pristiophorus japonicus | reverse complement strand
GTCTCGGGGGAGGGGAGGGGAGAGTGTCTCGGGGGGAGGGGAGGAGAGTGTCTCGGGGGAGGGGAGAGTGTCTCGGGGGAGGGGAGAGTGTCTCGGGGGGAGGGGAGAGTGTCTCTGATGGAGGGGAGAGTGTCTCGGGGGGAGGGGAGAGTGTCTCAGGGGGAGGGAAGAGTGTCTCGGGGGGAGGGGAGTGTGTCTCGGGGGAGGGGAGGGGAGAGTGTCTCGGGGGGAGTGGAGGGGAGTGTGTCTCAGGGGGAGGGGAGGGTAGAGTGCCACAGGGGGGGGGGAGAGTGTCTCGGGGGGAGGGGAGAGTGTCTCGGGGTGAGGTGAGAGTGTCCCGAGGGGAGAGGAGGGGAGAGTGTCCCGGGGGGAAGGGAGAGTGTCTCAGGGGGAGGGGAGAGTGTCCCGAGGAGAGTGGAGAGTGTCCCGGGGGGAGGGAGGGGAGAGTATCCCGAGGGGAGGGGTGGGGAGAGTGTCCCGAGGGAAGGGGAGGGGAGAGTGTCCCGAGGGGAGGGGAGAGTGTCCCGAGGGGAGGGGAGAGTGTCTCGGGGGGAGGAGAGTTTGTCTCGGGGGGAGGGGATAGTGTCCCGGGGGGAGGGGAGAGTGTCTCGGGGGGAGGAGAGTTTGTCTCGGGGGGAGGGGATAGTGTCCCGGGGGGAAGGGAGAGTGCCCCCAAGGGGAGGGGAGAGTGTCCCGGGGGGAGGGGAGGAGAGAGTGTCCCGAGGGGAGGGGAGAGTGTCCCGAGGGAGGGGAGAGTGTCCCAGGGGGCTGGAGGGGAGAGTGTCCCGAGGGGAGGGGAGAGTGTCCCGAGGGAAGGGGAGAGAGTCCCAGGGGAGGGGAGGGGAGAGTGTCCCGAGGGGAGGGGAGAGTGTCCCGAGGGAAGGGGAGAGAGTCCCAGGGGGAGGGGAGGGGAGAGTATCCTGAGTGGAGGGAGAGTGTCCCGGCGAGAGGGAGAATGTCTCGGTGGAGGGGAGAGTGTCCCGAGGGGAGGGGAGGGGAGAGTGTCCCGGGGGGAGGGGAGAGTGTCCCGGGGGGAAGGGAGAGTGCCCCAAGGGGAGGGGAGAGTGTCCCGGGGGAGAGGAGGAGAGAGTGTCCCGAGGGGAGGGGAGAGTGTCCCGAGGGGAGGGGAGAGTGTCCCAGGGGGCTGGAGGGGAGAGTGTCCCGAGGGGAGGGGAGAGTGTCCCGAGGGAAGGGGAGAGAGTCCCAGGGGGAGGGGAGGGAGAGTGTCCCGAGGGGAGGGGAGAGTGTCCCGAGGGAAGGGGAGAGAGTCCCAGGGGGAGGGGAGGGGAGAGTATCCTGAGTGGAGGGGAGAGTGTCCCGAGGGGAGGGGAGAGTGTCCGGGGGAGGGGAGATTGTCTCAGGGGGAGGGGATAGTGTCCTGGGGGGAGGGGAGAGTGTCTCGGGGGGAGGGGAGGGTGTCTCGGGGGGAGGGGAGTGTGTCTCGGGGTTAGGGGAAAGTGTCTCGGGGGGAGGGGAGAGTGTCTCGGGGGGAGGGGAGAGTGTCTCGGGGGGAGGGGAGATTGTCTCGGGGGGAGGGGAGAGTGTCTCTGATGGAGGGGAGAGTGTCTCGGGGGGAGGGGAGAGTGTCTCGGGGGGAGGGGAGAGTGTCTCAGGGGGAGGGAAGAGTGTCTCAGGCGGATTGGAGGGGAGTGTGTCTCGGGGGAGGGGAGGGGAGAGTGTCTCGGGGGGAGGGGAGTGTGTCTCGGGGGAGGGGAGGGAGAGTGTCTCGGGGGGAGTGGAGGGGAGTGTGTCTCAGGGGGAGGGGAGGGTAGAGTGCCACAGGGGGGGGGGAGAGTGTCTCGGGGTGAGGTGAGAGAGTCCCGAGGGGAGAGGAGGGGAGAGTGTCCCGGGGGGAAGGGAGAGTGTCTCAGGGGGAGGGGAGAGTGTCCCGAGGAGAGTGGAGAGTGTCCCGGGGGGAGGGGAGGGGAGAGTATCCCGAGGGGAGGGGTGGGGAGAGTGTCCCGAGGGGAAGGGGAGGGGAGAGTGTCCCGAGGGGAGGGGAGAGTGTCCCGAGGGGAGGGGAGAGTGTCTCGGGGGGAGGAGAGTTTGTCTCGGGGGGAGGGGATAGTGTCCCGGGGGGATGGGAGAGTGTCCCGAGGGGAGGGAGAGTGTCCCGAGGGGAGGGGAGAGTGTCCCGAGGGGAGGGGAGAATGTCCCGGGGGAGGGGAGAGTGTCCCGAGGGGAGGGGAGAATGTCCCGGGGGGAGGGGAGAGTGTCCCGGGGGGATGGGAGAGTGTCCCGAGGGGAGGGGAGAATGTCCCGGGGGGAGGGGAGAGTGTCCCGGGGGGAGGGGAGAGTGTCCCGGGGGGAGGGGAGAATGTCTCGGGGGAGGGGAGAGTGTCCCGAGGGGAGAGGAGGGGAGAGTGTCCCGGGGGGAAGGGAGAGTGTCTCAGGGGGAGGGGAGAGTGTCCCGAGGAGAGTGGAGAGTGTCTCGGGGGGAGGGGAGATTGTCTCAGGGGGAGGGGATAGTGTCTCGGGGGGAGGGGAGAGTGTCTCGGGGGGAGGGGAGAGTGTCTCGGGGGGAGGGGAGAGTTCTCGGGGGGAGGGGAGTGTGTCTCGGGGGGAGGGGAGAGTGTCTCAGGGGGAGGGAAGAGTGTCTCGGGGGGAGGGGAGAGTGTCTCAGGGGGATTGGAGGGGAGTGTGTCTCGGGGGAGGGGAGGGGAGAGTGTCTCGGGGGGAGTGGAGGGGAGTGTGTCTCAGGGGGAGGGGAGAGTGTCTCGGGGGAGGGGAGTGTGTCTCGGGGGAGGGGAGGGGAGAGTGTCTCGGGGGAGTGGAGGGGAGTGTGTCTCAGGGGGAGGGGAGGGTAGAGTGCCACAGGGGCGGGGGAGAGTGTCTCGGGGTGAGGTGAGAGTGTCCCGAGGGGAGAGGAGGGGAGAGTGTCCCGGGGGGAAGGGAGAGTGTCTCAGGGGGAGGGGAGAGTGTCCCGAGGAGAGTGGAGAGTGTCCCGGGGGGAGGGGAGGGGAGAGTATCCCGAGGGGAGGGGTGGGGAGAGTGTCCCGAGGGAAGGGGAGGGGAGAGTGTCCCGAGGGGAGGGGAGAGTGTCCCGAGGCAAGGGGAGAGTGTCCCGAGGGGAGGGGAGAGTGTCTCGGGGGGAGGAGAGTTTGTCTCGGGGGGAGGGGATAGTGTCCCGGGGGGATGGGAGAGTGTCCCGAGGGGAGGGGAGAGTGTCCCGAGGGGAGGGGAGAGTGTCTCGGGGGGAGGAGAGTTTGTCTCAGGGGGAGGGAATAGTGTCCCGGGGGGATGGGAGAGTGTCCCGAGGGGAGGGGAGAGTGTCCCGAGGGGAGGGGAGAGTGTCCCGAGGGGAAGGGAGAATGTCCCGGGGGGAGGGGAGAGTGTCCCGGGGGGAGGGGAGAGTGTCCCGGGGGGAGGGGAGAATGTCTCGGGGGAGGGGAGAGTGTCCCGAGGGGAGAGGAGGGGAGAGTGTCCCGGGGGGAAGGGAGAGTGTCTCAGGGGGAGGGGAGAGTGTCCCGAGGAGAGTGGAGAGTGTCCCGGGGGGAGGGGAGGGGAGAGTATCCCGAGGGGAGGGGGGAGTGTCCCGGGGGGAGGGGAGAGTGTCTCGGGGACAGGGGAGAGTGTCCCGAGGGGAGAGGAGGGGAGAGTGTCCTAGGGGGGAAGGGAGAGTGTCTCAGGGGGAGGGGAGAGTGTCCCGAGGAGAGTGGAGAGTGTCCCGGGGGGAGGGGAGGGGAGAGTATCCCAAGGGAGGGGTGGGGAGAGTGTCCCGAGGGAAGGGGAGGGGAGAGTGTCCCGAGGGGAGGGGAGAGTGTCCCGAGGGAAGGGGAGAGTGTCTCGGGGGAGGAGAGTTTGTCTCGGGGGGAGGGGATAGTGTCCCGGGGGGATGGGAGAGTGTCCCGAGGGGAGGGGAGAGTGTCCCGAGGGGAGGGGAGAGTGTCCCGAGGGGAGGGGAGAATGTCCCGGGGGGAGGGGAGAGTGTCCCGGGGGGAGGGGAGAGTGTCCCGGGGGGAGGGGAGAATGTCTCGGGGGAGGGGAGAGTGTCCCGAGGGGAGGGGAGAGGAGAGTGTCCCGAGGGGAGGGGAGAGTGTCCCGAGGGGAGTGGAGAGTGTCCCAGGGGGAGGGGAGCGGAGAGTACCCCGAGGGGAGGGGAGTGTGTCACGGGGGGAGGGGAGACTATCCCGGGGGGAGGGGAGAGTGTCCCGCGGGAGGGGGAGTGTCCCGGGGGGAGGGTAGAGTGTCTCGGGGAGAGGGGAGAGTGTCCCGAGGGGAGAGGAGGGGAGAGTGTCCCGGGGGGAGGGGGAGAGTGTCTCAGGGGGAGGGGAGAGTGTCCCGAGGAGAGGGGAGAGTGTCCCGGGGGGAGGGGAGGGGAGAGTCTCCCGAGGGGAGGGGTGGGAAGAGTGTCTCAAGGAAGCTGAGGGGAGAGTGTCCCGAGGGGAGGGGAGAGTGTCCCGAGGGGAGGGGAGAGTGTCCCGGGGGGTGGGGAGAGTGTCCCGAGGGGAGGGGAGAGTGTCCCGAGGGGAGGGGAGAGTGTCCCGGGGGTGGGGGAGAGTGTCCGAGGGGAGGGGAGAGTGTCCCGGGGGGAGGGAGAATGTCCCGAGGGGAGGGGAGAGTGTCCCGGGGGGTGGGGAGAGTGTCCCGAGGGGAGGGGAGAGTGTCCCGAGGGGAGGGGAGAGTGTCCCGGGGGGAGGGGAGGGGAGAATGTCCCGAGGGGAGGGGAGAGTGTCCCGGGGGGTGGGGAGAGTGTCCCGAGGGGAGGGGAGAGTGTCCCGAGGGGAGGGGAGAGTGTCCCGGGGGGTGGGGAGAGTGTCCCGAGGGGAGGGGAGAGTGTCCCGAGGGGAGGGGAGAGTGTCCCGGAGGGAGGGGAGAATGTCCCGAGGGGAGGGGAGAGTGTCCCGGGGGGAGGTGAAGAGTGTCCCGAGGGGAGGGGAGAGTGTCCCGGGGGGAGGGGAGAGTGTCCCGGGGGGAGGTGAAGAGTTTCCCGGGGGAAGGGGAGAGTGTCCCGGGGGGAGGGGAGAGTGTCCCGGGGGGAGGGGAGAGTGTCTCGGGGGGAGGGGAGAGTGTCCCGGGGGGAGGGGAGAGTGTCCCGGGGGGAGGGGAGAGTGTCTTGCGGGGAGGGGAGAGTGTCTTGGGGGCAGGGGAGAGTGTGCCGGGGGGTAGGGGAGAGTGTCCCGGGGGGAGGTGAAGAGTGTCCCAGGGGGAGGGGAGAGTGTCCCGGGGGGAAGGGAGGGGAGAGTGTCCCGGGGGGAGGGGAGAGTGTCCCGGGGGGAAGGGAGGGGAGAGTGGTCCCGGGGGGAGGGGAGAATGTCCCGGGGGGAGGGGAGAGTGTCTTGCGGGGAGGGGAGAGTGTCTTGGGGGCAGGGGAGAGTGTGCCGGGGGGTAGGGGAGAGTGTCCCGGGCGAGGGGAGAGTGTCCCCGGGGGAGGGGAGAATGTCCCGGGGGGAGGGGAGAGTGTCTCGGGGGGAGGGGAGAGTGTCCCGGGTGGAGGGGAGAGTGTCTCAGGGGGAGGGGAGAGGTGTCCCGAGGGGAGGGGAGAGTGTCCCGGGGGGAAGGGAGGGGAGAGTGTCCCGGGGGGAGGGGAGAATGTCCCAGGGGGAGGGGAGAGTGTCTTGCGGGGACGGGAGAGTGTCTTGGGGGCAGGGGAGAGTGTGCCGGGGGGTAGGGGAGAGTGTCCCGGGGCGAGGGGAGAGTGTCCCGGGGGGAGGGGAGAGTGTCTCGGGGGGAGGGGAGAGTGTCCCGAGGGGAGGGGAGAGTGCCTCAGTGCGAGGGGAGATGGTCCCGGGGGGAGGGGAGAGTTTCTCAGGGGGAGGGGAGAGTGTCCCGAGGGGAGGGGAGAGTGTCCTGGGGGGAGGGGAGGGGAGAGTGTCAAGAGGGGAAGGGAGAGTGTCCCAGGGGGAGGGGAGAGTGTCCAGGGGGGAGGGGAGAGTGTCTCAGGGGGAGGGGAGAGTGTCCCAGGGGGAAGGGAGGGGAGAGTGTCCCGGGGGGAGGGGAGAGTGTCCCGAGGGGAGGGGAGAGTGTCCCAGGGGGCGGGAGGGGTGGGGAGATTCTCATGGGGGGAGGGGAGAGTGTCCTGGGGGGAGGGGAGGGGAGAGTGTCCGGGGGGAGGGGAGAGTGTCTCAGGGGAGGGGAGAGTGTCCCGGGGGAGGGGAGAGTGTCCCGGCGGGAGGGGGGAGAGTGTCCCGGGGGGAGGGGAGAGTGTCTCAGGGGGAGGGGGAAGTGTCCGAGGGGGAGCGGAGAGTGTCCGGAAGGGAGGGGAGAGTGTCCCGAGGGGAGGGGAGAGTGTCCCGAGGGGAGGGGAGAGTGTCCGGAGGGGAGGGGTGAGTGTCCCGGGGGGAGGGGAGATTGTCCCGGGGGGAGTGGAGAGTGTCGCGCGAGGGGATAGTGCCCCAGGTGAGGGGAAAGTGTCCCAGGGGGAGGGGAGAGTGTCCGGACGGGAGGGGAGAGTGTCCCGAGGGGAGGGGAGAGTGTTCCGAGGGGAGGGGAGAGTGTCCCGAGGGGAGGGGAGAGTGTACCGGGGGGAGTGGAGTGGAGGGGATAGTGTCCCGAGGGGAGGGGAGGGGATAGTGTCCCGGGGGTAGGGGAGAGTGTCTCAGGGAGGGGAGAGTGTCCCGGGGGGAGGGGAGAGTGTCTCAGGGGAGGGGAGAGTGTCCCGAGGGGAGGGGAGGGGAGAGTGTCACAGGGTGAGGGGAGAGTGTCCAGTGGGAGGTGAGAGTGTCCCAGTGGGAGTGGAGAGTGTCCCGAGGGGAGGGGAGGGGAGAGTGTCCCGGGAGGAGGGGAGGGGAGAGTGTCCCGAGGGGAGGGGAGAGTGTCCGAGAGAAGGGGAGAGTGTCCCAGGGGGAGGTGAGAGTGTCCTGAGGGGAGGGGAGAGTGTCCCGGGGGGAGGTGAGAGTGTCCCGGGGGGAGGTGAGAGTGTCCTGAGGGGAGGGGAGAGTGTCCCGGGGGGAGGTGAGAGTGTCCTGAGGGGAGGGGAGAGTGTCCTGAGGGGAGGGGAGGGGAGAGAGTCCCGGGGGGAGGTGAGCGTGTCCCGGGAGGAGGTGAGAGTGTCCTGAGGGGAGGGGAGAGTGTCCCGGGGGGAGGTGAGAGTGTCCCGGGGGGAGGTGAGAGTGTCCTGGGAGGAGGGGTGAGTGTCTCGGAGGGAGGGGAGAGTGTCCCGAGGGGAGGGGAGGGGAGAGAGTCCCGGGGGGAGGGGAGGGGAGAGTGTCCTGAGGGGAGGGGAGGGGAGAGAGTCACGGGGGGAGGTGCGAGTGTCCCGGGGGGAGGTGAGAGTGTCCTGAGGGGAGGGGAGAGTGTCCCGGGGGGAGGTGAGAGTGTCCTGGGAGGAGGGGTGAGTGTCTCGGAGGGAGGGGAGAGTGTCCCGAGGGGAGGGGAGGGGAGAGAGTCCCGGGGGGAGGGGAGAGTGTCCCGAGGGGAGGGGAGAGAGTCCCGGGGGAGGGAGAGAGTCCCGGGGGGAGGGGAGAGTGTCCCGGGGGGAGGGGAGAATGTCCCGGGGGGAGGGGAGAGTGTCCCTGGGGGAGGGGTGAGTGTCCCGGGGGGAGGGGAGAGTGTCCCGGGTGGAGGGGAGAGTGTCCCGGGGGGAGGGGAGAATGTCCCGGGGGAGGGGAGAGTGTCCCTGGGGGAGGGGAGGGGAGAGTGACCCGGGGGGAGGGGTGAGTGTCCCGGGGGGAGGGGAGAGTGTCCCGGGGGAGGGGAGAATGTCCCCGGGGGGAGGGGAGGGGAGATGTGCCGGGGGGAGGGGAGAGTGTCTCGGGGGGAGGGGAGATGGTCCCGGGGGGAGGGAGAGTGTCCCGGGGGGAGGGGAGAGTGCCCTGGGGGAGGGGAGGGGAGAGTGACCCGGGGGGAGGGGTGAGTGTCCCGGGGGGAGGGGAGAGTGTCCCGGGGGGAGGGGAGAATGTCCCGGGGGGAGGGGAGGGGAGATGTGCCGGGGGGAGGGGAGAGTGTCTCGGGGGAGGGGAGACTGTCCCGAGGGGAGGGGAGAGTGCCTCAGGGGGAGGGGAGATGGTCCCGGGGGGAGGGGAGAGTGTCCCGGGGGGAGGGGAGAGTGTCCCGGGGGGAGGGGAGAGTGTCTCGGGGGGAGGGGAGAGTGTCTCGGGGGGTAGGGGAGAGTGTCCCGGGGCGAGGGGAGAGTGTCCCGGGGGGAGGGGAGAGTGTCTCGGGGGAGGGGAGACTGTCCCGAGGGGAGGGGAGAGTGCCTCAGGGGGAGGGGAGATGGTCCCGGGGGGAGGGGAGAGTGTCCCGGGGGGAGGGGAGAGTGTCCCGAGGGAAGGGGAGAGTGTCCCAGGGGGAGGGGAGGGGAGAGTGTCCCAGGGGGATGGGAGAGTGTCTCAGGGGGAGGGGATAGTGCCCCAGGGGGAGGGGAGTGGAGGGGATAGTGTCCCGAGGGTAGGGGAGGGGACAGTGTCCAGGGGGGAGGGGAGAGTGTCTCAGGGGAGGGGAGAGTGTCCCGGGGGGAGGGGAGAGTGTCTCAGGGTGAGGGGAGAGTGTCCCAGTGGGAGGGGAGAGTGTCCCAGTGGGAGGCGAGGGGAGAGTGTCCCGAGGGGAGGGGAGAGTGTCCCGAGAGAAGGGGAGAGTGTCCCAGGAGGAGGGGAGGGGAGAGTGTCCCGAGGGGAGGGGAGAGTGTCCCGAGGGGAGGGGAGAGTGTCCCAGGGGGTGGGGAGCGGAGAGCACACCGAGGGGAGGGGAGAGTGTCCCGAGGGGAGGGGAGAGTGTCTCGGGGAGAGGGGAGAGTGTCCCAGGGGGTGGGGAGGGGAGAGTATACCGAGGGGTGGGGAGAGTGTCACGGGGGGAGGGGAGAGTGTCCCGCGGGGAGGGGAGAGTGTCCCGGGGGGAGGGGGAGAGTGTCCCGGGGGGAGGGGAGAGTGTCTCGGGGAGAGTGGAGAGTGTCCCGAGGGGAGGGGAGAGTGTCCCGAGGGGAGGGGAGAGTGTCTCGGGGAGAGGGGAGAGTGTCCCGAGGGGAGGGGAGAGTGTCTCGGGGAGAGTGGAGAGTGTCCCGCGGGGAGGGGAGAGTGTCCCGGGGGGTGGGGAGCGGAGAGTATACCGAGGGGAGGGGAGAGTGTCACGGGGGGAGGGGAGAGTGTCCCAGGGGGTGGGGAGCGGAGAGTATACCGAGGGGAGGGGAGAGTGTCACGTGGGGAGGGGAGAGTGTCCCGCGGGGAGGGGGAGTGTCCCGAGGGGAGGGGAGAGTGTCCCAGGGGGTGGGGAGCGGAGAGTATACCGAGGGGAGGGGAGAGTGTCTCGGGGGGAGGGGAGAGTGTCCCGCGGGGAGGGGGGAGTGTCCCGGGGGGAGGGGAGAGTGTCCCGCGGTGAGGGGGGAGTGTCCCGGGGGGTGGGGAGCGGAGAGTATCCCGAGGGGAGGGTTGGGGAGAGTGTCCCGGGGGGAGGGGGGAGTGTCCCGGGGGGAGGGGAGAGTGTCCCGAGGGGAGGGGGGAGTGTCCCGGGGGGAGGGGAGAGTGTCCCGAGGGGAGGGGAGAGTGTCCCGAGGGGAGGGGAGAGTGTCTCGGGGGGGCGGAGAGAGTGTCTCGGGGGGAGGGGATAGTGTCCCGGGGGGAGGGGAGAGTGTCCCGAGGGGAGGGGAGAGTGTCCCGGGGGGAGGGGAGAATGTCCCGGGGGGAGGGGAGAGTGTCCCGGGGGGAGGGGAGGGGAGAGTCTCCCGAGGGGAGGGGTGGGAAGAGTGTCTCAAGGGAAGCTGAGGGGAGAGTGTCGCGAGGGGAGGGGAGAGTGTCCCGAGGGGAGGTTAGAGTTTCTCGGGGGGAGGAGAGAGTGTCCCGAGGGGAGGGGAGAGTGTCCCGGGGGGAGGGGAGAATGTCCCGGGGGAAGGGGAGAGTGTCCCGAGGGGAGGGGAGAGTGTCCCGAGGGGAGGGGAGAGTGTCCCGGGGGGAGGGGAGAGTGTCCAAGGGTGAGGGGAGAGTGTCCCGGGGGGAGCGGAGAGTGTCTCGGGGGGAGGGGAGTGTGTCCCGGGGGGAGGGGAGAGTGCCCCAAGGGGAGGGGAGTGTGTCCCGGGGTGAGGGGAGGGGAGAGTATCCCGAGGGCAGGGGAGAGTGTCCCAGGGGGCGGGAGGGGAGAGTGTCCCGAGGGGAGGGGAGAGTGTCCCGATGGGAGGGGAGAGTGTCACGGGGGGAGGGGAGAGAGTCCCGGGGGGAGGGAAGAGTGTCCCAGTGGGAGGGGAGTGTGTCCCGAGGAGAGGGGAGTGTGTCCCGAGGGGAGGGGAGAATGTCCCGAGGGGAGTGGAGAGTGTCTCAGGGGGAGGGGTGAGTGTCTCGGGGAGAGGGGAGAGTGTCCCGGGGGGAGGGGAGAGTGTCTCGGGGGGAGGGGAGAGTGTCTCAGGGGGAGGGGTGAGTGTCTCGAGGGGAGGGGAAAGTGTCTCGGGGGGAGGGGAGAGTGTCCCGGGGGGAGGGGAGAGTGTCTCGGGGGGAGGGGAGAGTGTCTCAGGGGGAGGGGAGAGTGTCTCGGGGGAGGGGAGGGGAGAGTGTCTCGGGGGGAGGTTAGAGTTTCTCGGGGGGAGGAGAGAGTGTCCCGAGGGGAGGGGAGAGTGTCCCGGGGGGAGGGGAGAATGTCCCGGGGGAAGGGGAGAGTGTCCCGAGGGGAGGGGAGAGTGTCCCGAGGGGAGGGGAGAGTGTCTCGGGGAGAGGGGAGAGTGTCCCGAGGGGAGGGGAGAGTGTCTCGGGGAGAGTGGAGAGTGTCCCGCGGGGAGGGGGGAGTGTCCCGGGGGGTGGGGAGCGGAGAGTATACCGAGGGGAGGGGAGAGTGTCACGGGGGGAGGGGAGAGTGTCCCAGGGGGTGGGGAGCGGAGAGTATACCGAGGGGAGGGGAGAGTGTCACGGGGGGAGGGGAGAGTGTCCCGCGGGGAGGGGGGAGTGTCCCGAGGGGAGGGGAGAGTGTCCCAGGGGGTGGGGAGCGGAGAGTATACCGAGGGGAGGGGAGAGTGTCACGGGGGGAGGGGAGAGTGTCCCGCGGGGAGGGGGGAGTGTCCCGGGGGGAGGGGAGAGTGTCCCGCGGTGAGGGGGGAGTGTCCCGGGGGGTGGGGAGCGGAGAGTATCCCGAGGGGAGGGTTGGGGAGAGTGTCCCGGGGGGAGGGGGGAGTGTCCCGGGGGGAGGGGAGAGTGTCCCGAGGGGAGGGGGGAGTGTCCCGGGGGGAGGGGAGAGTGTCCCGAGGGGAGGGGAGAGTGTCCCGAGGGGAGGGGAGAGTGTCTCGGGGGGCGGAGAGAGTGTCTCGGGGGGAGGGGATAGTGTCCCGGGGGGAGGGGAGAGTGTTCCGAGGGGAGGGGAGAGTGTCCCGGGGGGAGGGGAGAATGTCCCGGGGGGAGGGGAGAGTGTCCCGGGGGGAGGGGAGGGGAGAGTCTCCCGAGGGGAGGGGTGGGAAGAGTGTCTCAAGGGAAGCTGAGGGGAGAGTGTCGCGAGGGGAGGGGAGAGTGTCCCGAGGGGAGGTTAGAGTTTCTCGGGGGGAGGGGAGAGTGTCTCGGGGGGAGGGGAGAGAGTCCCGGGGGGAGGGAAGAGTGTCCCAGTGGGAGGGGAGTGTGTCCCGAGGGGAGGGGAGTGTGTCCCGAGGGGAGGGGAGAGTGTCCCGAGGGGAGTGGAGAGTGTCTCAGGGGGAGGGGTGAGTGTCTCGGGGAGAGGGGAGAGTGTCTCGGGGGGAGGGGAGAGTGTCTCAGGGGGAGGGGTGAGTGTCTCGAGGGGAGGGGAGAGTGTCTCGGGGGGAGGGGAGAGTGTCTCAGGGGGAGGGGTGAGTGTCCCGGGGGGAGGGGAGAGTGTCTCGGGGGGAGGGGAGAGTGTCTCAGGGGGAGGGGAGAGTGTCTCAGGGGGAGGGGAGAGTGTCCCGGGGGGAGGGGAGAGTGTCTCGGGGGGAGGGGAGAGTGTCTCAGGGGGAGGGGTGAGTGTCTCGAGGGGAGGGGAAAGTGTCTCGGGGGGAGGGGAGAGTGTCCCGGGGGGAGGGGAGAGTGTCTCGGGGGGAGGGGAGAGTGTCTCGGGGGGAGGGGAGAGTGTCTCGGGGGAGGGGAGGGGAGTGTGTCTCAGGGGGAGGGGAGGGTAGAGTATCTCGGGGGGAGGTGAGGGTAGTGTGTCTCGGGGTGAGGTGAGAGTGTCCCGGGGGAGGGGAGGGGAGAGTGTCCCGGGTGGAGGGGAGGGGAGAGTGTCCCGGGTGGAGAGGAGGGGAGAGTGTCCCGGGGGGAGGGGAGGGGAGTGTGTTCCGGGGGGAGGGGAGGGGAGTGTGTCCCGGGCGGTGGGGAGGGGAGAGTGTCCCAGGGGGTGGGGAGTGGAGAGTGTCCCGAGGGGAGGGGAGAGTGTCCCAGGGGTGGGGAGGGGACAGTGTCCCGAGGGGAGGGGAGAGTGTCCCAGCGGGAGGCGAGGGGACAGTGTCCCGAGGGGAGGGGAGAGTGTCCCAGGGGGTGGGGAGGGGAGAGTGTCCCGAGGGGAGGGGAGAGTGTCCCGGGGGGAGGGGAGAGTGTCTCGGGGAGAGGGGAGAGTGTCTCGGGGAGAGGGGAGAGTGTCCCGCGGGGAGGGGAGAGTGTCCCGGGGGGTGGGGAGCGGAGAGTATACCGAGGGGAGGGGAGAGTGTCACGGGGGGAGGGGAGAGTGTCCCGCGGGGAGGGGAGAGTGTCCCGGGGGGAGGGGAGAGTGTCTCGGGGAGAGGGGAGAGTGTCCCGCGGGGAGGGGGGAGTGTCCCGGGGGGTGGGGAGCGGAGAGTATACCGAGGGGAGGGTTGGGGAGAGTGTCCCGAGGGAAGGGGAGGGGAGAGTGTCCCGGGGGGTGGGGAGCGGAGAGTATACCGAGGGCAGGGGAGAGTGTCCCGAGGGGAGGGGAGAGTGTCCCAGGGGGTGGGGAGCGGAGAGTATACCGAGGGGAGGGGAGAGTGTCACGGGGGGAGGGGAGAGTGTCCCGCGGGGAGTGGGGAGTGTCCCGGGGGGAGGGGAGAGTGTCCCGCGGCGAGGTGGGAGTGTCCCGGGGGGAGGGGAGAGTGTTTCAGGGGGAGGGGAGAGTGTCCCGAGGAGAGGTGAGAGTGTCCCGGGGGGAGGGGAGGGGAGAGTATCCCGAGGGGAGGGTTGGGGAGAGTGTCCCGAGGGAAGGGGAGGGGAGAGTGTCCCGAGGGGAGGGGAGAGTGTCTCGGGGGGAGGAGAGAGTGTCTCGGGGGGAGGGGATAGTGTCCCGGGGGGAGGGGAGAGTGTCCCGAGGGGAGGGGAGAGTGTCCCGGGGGGAGGGGAGAGTGTCTCAGGGGGAGGGGAGAGTGTCCCGCGGGGAGGGGAGGGGAGAGTGTCCCGGGGGGAGGGGAGAGTGTCCCGGGGCAGGGGAGAGTGTCCCGGGGGAAGGGAGAGTGCCCCAAGGGGAGGCTAGAGTGTCCCGGGGGGAGGGGAGGAGAGAGTGTCCCGAGGGGAGGGGAGAGTGTCCCAGGGGGCTGGAGGGGAGAGTGTCCCGAGGGGAGGGGAGTGTGTCCCGAGGGAAGGGGAGAGAGTCCCAGGGGGAGGGGAGGGGAGAGTATCCTGAGTGGAGGGAGAGTGTCTCGGGGGGAGGGGAGAGTGTCCCGAGGGGAGGGGAGAGTGTCTCGGGGGGAGGGGAGATTGTCTCAGGGGGAGGGGATAGTGTCCTGGGGGGAGGGGAGAGTGTCTCGGGGGGAGGGGAGTGTGTCTCGGGGTTAGGGGAAAGTGTCTCGGGGGGAGGGGAGAGTGTCTCGGGGGGAGGGGAGAGTGTCTCGGGGGGAGGGGAGAGTGTCTCTGATGGAGGGGAGAGTGTCTCAGGGGGAGGGGAGAGTGTCTCGGGGGGAGGGGAGAGTGTCTCAGGGGGAGGGAAGAGTGTCTCGGGGGGAGGGGAGAGTGTCTCAGGGGGATTGGAGGGGAGTGTGTCTCGGGGGGAGTGGAGGGGAGTGTGTCTCAGGGGGAGGGGAGGGTAGAGTGCCACGGGGGGGGGGAGAGTGTCCCGGGGGCAGGGCAGAGTGCCCCGCGGGGAGGGGGGAGTGTCCCGGGGGGAGGGGAGAGTGTCCCGGGGGGAAGGGAGAGTGTCTCAGGGGGAGGGGAGAGTGTCTCGGGGACAGGGGAGAGTGTCCCGAGGGGAGAGGAGGGGAGAGTGTCCCGAGGAGAGTGGAGAGTGTCCCTGGGGGAGGGGAGGGGAGAGTATCCCGAGGGGAGGAGTGGGGAGAGTGTCCCGAGGGAAGCGGAGGGGTGAGTGTCCCGAGGGGAGGGGAGAGTGTCCCGAGGGAAGGGGAGAGTGTCTCGGGGGGAGGAGAGTTTGTCTCGGGGGGAGGGGATAGTGTCCCGGGGGGAGGGGAGAGTGTCCCGAGGGGAGGGGAGAGTGTCCCGAGGGGAGGGGAGAGTGTCCCGGGGGGAGGGGAGAATGTCCCGGGGGGAGGGGAGAGTGTCCCGGGGGGAGGGGAGAGTGTCCCGGGGGGAGGAGAGAATGTCTCGGGGGAGGGGAGAGTGTCCCGAGGGGAGGGGAGAGGAGAGTGTCCCGAGGGGAGTGGAGAGTGTCCCAGGGGGAGGGGAGCGGAGAGTACCCCGAGATGAGGGGAGTGTGTCACGGGGGGAGGGGAGAGTATCCCGGGGGGAGGGGAGAGTGTCCCGCGGGGAGGGGGGAGTGTCCCGGGGGGAGGGGAGAGTGTCGAGGGGAGAGGGGAGAGTGTCCCGAGGGGAGAGGATGGGAGAGTGTCCTGGGGGGAGGGGAGAGTGTCTCAGGGGGAGGGGAGAGTGTCCCGTGGAGAGGGGAGAGTGTCCTGGGGGGAGGGGAGGGGAGAGTCTCCCGAGGGGAGGGGTGGGAAGAGTGTCTCAAGGGTAGCTGAGGGGAGAGTGTCCCGAGGGGAGGGGAGAGTGTCCCGAGAGGAGGGGAGAGTGTCCCGGGGGGTGGGGAGAGTGTCCCGAGGGGATGGGGAGAGTGTCCCGAGGGGAGGGGAGAGTGTCCCGGGGGGTGGGGAGAGTGTCCCGAGGGGAGGGGAGAGTGTCTCGGGGAGAGTGGAGAGTGTCCCGCGGGGAGGGGGGAGTGTCCCGGGGGGTGGGGAGCGGAGAGTATACCGAGGGGAGGGGAGAGTGTCACGGGGGGAGGGGAGAGTGTCCCGCGGGGAGGGGGGAGTGTCCCGGGGGGAGGGGAGAGTGTCCCAGGGGGTGGGGAGCGGAGAGTATACCGAGGGGAGGGGAGAGTGTCCCGGGGGGAGGGGAGAGTGTCCCAGGGGGTGGGGAGCGGAGAGTATACCGAGGGGAGGGGAGAGTGTCACGGGGGGAGGGGAGAGTGTCCCAGGGGGTGGGGAGCGGAGAGTATACCGAGGGGAGGGGAGAGTGTCTCGGGGGGAGGGGAGAGTGTCCCGCGGGGAGGGGGGAGTGTCCCGGGGGGAGGGGAGAGTGTCCCGCGGTGAGGGGGGAGTGTCCCGGGGGGTGGGGAGCGGAGAGTATCCCGAGGGGAGGGTTGGGGAGAGTGTCCCGGGGGGAGGGGGGAGTGTCCCGGGGGGAGGGGAGAGTGTCCCGAGGGGAGTGGGGAGTGTCCCGGGGGGAGGGGAGAGTGTCCCGAGGGGAGGGGAGAGTGTTCCGAGGGGAGGGGAGAGTGTCTCGGGGGGGCGGAGAGAGTGTCTCGGGGGGAGGGGATAGTGTCCCGGGGGGAGGGGAGAGTGTCCCGAGGGGAGGGGAGAGTGTCCCGGGGGGAGGGGAGAATGTCCCGGGGGGAGGGGAGAGTGTCCCGGGGGGAGGGGAGGGGAGAGTCTCCCGAGGGGAGGGGTGGGAAGAGTGTCTCAAGGGAAGCTGAGGGGAGAGTGTCGCGAGGGGAGGGGAGAGTGTCCCGAGGGGAGGTTAGAGTTTCTCGGGGGGAGGAGAGAGTGTCCCGAGGGGAGGGGAGAGTGTCCCGGGGGGAGGGGAGAATGTCCCGGGGGAAGGGGAGAGTGTCCCGAGGGGAGGGGAGAGTGTCCAAGGGTGAGGGGAGAGTGTCCCGGGGGGAGGGGAGAGTGTCTCGGGGGGAGGGGAGTGTGTCCCGGGGGGAGGGGAGAGTGCCCCGAGGGGAGGGGAGAGTGTCCCGGGGGGAGGGGAGAGTGTCCAAGGGTGAGGGGAGAGTGTCCCGGGGGGAGGGGAGAGTGTCTCGGGGGGAGGGGAGTGTGTCCCGGGGGGAGGGGAGAGTGCCCCAAGGGGAGGGGAGTGTGTCCCGGGGTGAGGGGAGGGGAGAGTATCCCGAGGGCAGGGGAGAGTGTCCCAGGGGGCGGGAGGGGAGAGTGTCCCGAGGGGAGGGGAGAGTGTCCCGATGGGAGGGGAGAGTGTCTCGGGGGGAGGGGAGAGAGTCCCGGGGGGAGGGAAGAGTGTCCCAGTGGGAGGGGAGTGTGTCCCGAGGGGAGGGGAGTGTGTCCCGAGGGGAGCGGAGAGTGTCCCGAGGGGAGTGGAGAGTGTCTCAGGGGGAGGGGTGAGTGTCTCGGGGAGAGGGGAGAGTGTCCCGGGGGGAGGGGAGAGTGTCTCGGGGGGAGGGGAGAGTGTCTCAGGGGGAGGGGTGAGTGTCTCGAGGGGAGGGGAAAGTGTCTCGGGGGGAGGGGAGAGTGTCCCGGGGGGAGGGGAGAGTGTCTCGGGGGGAGGGGAGAGTGTCTCAGGGGGAGGGGAGAGTGTCTCGGGGGAGGGGAGGGGAGAGTGTCTCGGGGGGAGGTTAGAGTTTCTCGGGGGGAGGAGAGAGTGTCCCGAGGGGAGGGGAGAGTGTCCCGGGGGGAGGGGAGAATGTCCCGGGGGAAGGGGAGAGTGTCCCGAGGGGAGGGGAGAGTGTCCCGAGGGGAGGGGAGAGTGTCTCGGGGAGAGGGGAGAGTGTCCCGAGGGGAGGGGAGAGTGTCTCGGGGAGAGTGGAGAGTGTCCCGCGGGGAGGGGGGAGTGTCCCGGGGGGTGGGGAGCGGAGAGTATACCGAGGGGAGGGGAGAGTGTCACGGGGGGAGGGGAGAGTGTCCCGCGGGGAGGGGGGAGTGTCCCGAGGGGAGGGGAGAGTGTCCCAGGGGGTGGGGAGCGGAGAGTATACCGAGGGGAGGGGAGAGTGTCACGGGGGGAGGGGAGAGTGTCCCGCGGGGAGGGGGGAGTGTCCCGGGGGGAGGGGAGAGTGTCCCGCGGTGAGGGGGGAGTGTCCCGGGGGGTGGGGAGCGGAGAGTATCCCGAGGGGAGGGTTGGGGAGAGTGTCCCGGGGGGAGGGGGGAGTGTCCCGGGGGGAGGGGAGAGTGTCCCGAGGGGAGGGGGGAGTGTCCCGGGGGGAGGGGAGAGTGTCCCGAGGGGAGGGCAGAGTGTCCCGAGGGGAGGGGAGAGTGTCTCGGGGGGCGGAGAGAGTGTCTCGGGGGGAGGGGATAGTGTCCCGGGGGGAGGGGAGAGTGTCCCGAGGGGAGGGGAGAGTGTCCCGGGGGGAGGGGAGAATGTCCCGGGGGGAGGGGAGAGTGTCCCGGGGGGAGGGGAGGGGAGAGTCTCCCGAGGGGAGGGGTGGGAAGAGTGTCTCAAGGGAAGCTGAGGGGAGAGTGTCGCGAGGGGAGGGGAGAGTGTCCCGAGGGGAGGTTAGAGTTTCTCGGGGGGAGGGGAGAGTGTCTCGGGGGGAGGGGAGAGAGTCCCGGGGGGAGGGAAGAGTGTCCCAGTGGGAGGGGAGTGTGTCCCGAGGGGAGGGGAGTGTGTCCCGAGGGGAGGGGAGAGTGTCCCGAGGGGAGTGGAGAGTGTCTCAGGGGGAGGGGTGAGTGTCTCGGGGAGAGGGGAGAGTGTCCCGGGGGGAGGGGAGAGTGTCTCGGGGGGAGGGGACAGTGTCTCAGGGGGAGGGGTGAGTGTCTCGAGGGGAGGGGAAAGTGTCTCGGGGGGAGGGGAGAGTGTCCCGGGGGGAGGGGAGAGTGTCTCGGGGGGAGGGGAGAGTGTCTCGGGGGGAGGGGAGAGTGTCTCGGGGGAGGGGAGGGGAGTGTGTCTCAGGGGGAGGGGAGGGTAGAGTATCTCGGGGGGAGGTGAGGGGAGTGTGTCTCGGGGTGAGGTGAGAGTGTCCCGGGGGGAGGGGAGGGGAGAGTGTCCCGGGTGGAGGGGAGGGGAGAGTGTCCCGGGTGGAGAGGAGGGGAGAGTGTCCCGGGGGGAGGGGAGGGGAGTGTGTTCCGGGGGGAGGGGAGGGGAGTGTGTCCCGGGCGGTGGGGAGGGGAGAGTGTCCCAGGGGGTGGGGAGGGGAGAGTGTCCCGAGGGGAGGGGAGAGTGTTCCAGGGGGTGGGGAGTGGAGAGTGTCCCGAGGGGAGGGGAGAGTGTCCCAGGGGGTGGGGAGGGGACAGTGGCCCGAGGGGAGGGGAGAGTGTCCCAGCGGGAGGCGAGGGGACAGTGTCCCGAGGGGAGGGGAGAGTGTCCCAGGGGGTGGGGAGGGGAGAGTGTCCCGAGAGGAGGGGAGAGTGTCCCGGGGGGAGGGGAGAGTGTCTCGGGGAGAGGGGAGAGTGTCTCGGGGAGAGGGGAGAGTGTCCCGCGGGGAGGGGAGAGTGTCCCGGGGGGTGGGGAGCGGAGAGTATACCGAGGGGAGGGGAGAGTGTCACGGGGGGAGGGGAGAGTGTCCCGCGGGGAGGGGAGAGTGTCCCGGGGGGAGGGGAGAGTGTCTCGGGGAGAGGGGAGAGTGTCCCGCGGGGAGGGGGGAGTGTCCCGGGGGGTGGGGAGCGGAGAGTATACCGAGGGGAGGGTTGGGGAGAGTGTCCCGAGGGAAGGGGAGGGGAGAGTGTCCCGGGGGGTGGGGAGCGGAGAGTATACCGAGGGCAGGGGAGAGTGTCCCGAGGGGAGGGGAGAGTGTCCCAGGGGGTGGGGAGCGGAGAGTATACCGAGGGGAGGGGAGAGTGTCACGGGGGGAGGGGAGAGTGTCCCGCGGGGAGTGGGGAGTGTCCCGGGGGGAGGGGAGAGTGTCCCGCGGCGAGGTGGGAGTGTCCCGGGGGGAGGGGAGAGTGTTTCAGGGGGAGGGGAGAGTGTCCCGAGGAGAGGTGAGAGTGTCCCGGGGGGAGGGGAGGGGAGAGTATCCCGAGGGGAGGGTTGGGGAGAGTGTCCCGAGGGAAGGGGAGGGGAGAGTGTCCCGAGGGGAGGGGAGAGTGTCCCGAGGGGAGGGGAGAGTGTCTCGGGGGGAGGAGAGAGTGTCTCGGGGGGAGGGGATAGTGTCCCGGGGGGAGGGGAGAGTGTCCCGAGGGGAGGGGAGAGTGTCCCGGGGGGAGGGGAGAATGTCCCGGGGGGAGGTGAGAGTGTCCCGGGGGGAGGGGAGAGTGTCCCGATGGGAGGGGAGAGTGTCTCGGGGGGAGGGGAGAGAGTCCCGGGGGGAGGGAAGAGTGTCCCGAGGGGAGTGGAGAGTGTCTCAGGGGGAGGGGTGAGTGTCTCGGGGAGAGGGGAGAGTGTCCCGGGGGGAGGGGAGAGTGTCTCGGGGGGAGGGGAGAGTGTCTCAGGGGGAGGGGTGAGTGTCTCGAGGGGAGGGGAAAGTGTCTCGGGGGGAGGGGAGAGTGTCCCGGGGGGAGGGGAGAGTGTCTCGGGGGGAGGGAGAGTGTCTCAGGGGGAGGGGAGAGTGTCTCGGGGGAGGGGAGGGGAGAGTGTCTCGGGGGGAGGTTAGAGTTTCTCGGGGGGAGGAGAGAGTGTCCCGAGGGGAGGGGAGAGTGTCCCGGGGGGAGGGGAGAATGTCCCGGGGGAAGGGGAGAGTGTCCCGAGGGGAGGGGAGAGTGTCCCGAGGGGAGGGGAGAGTGTCTCGGGGAGAGGGGAGAGTGTCCCGAGGGGAGGGGAGAGTGTCTCGGGGAGAGTGGAGAGTGTCCCGCGGGGAGGGGGGAGTGTCCCGGGGGGTGGGGAGCGGAGAGTATACCGAGGGGAGGGGAGAGTGTCACGGGGGGAGGGGAGAGTGTCCCGCGGGGAGGGGGGAGTGTCCCGAGGGGAGGGGAGAGTGTCCCAGGGGGTGGGGAGCGGAGAGTATACCGAGGGGAGGGGAGAGTGTCACGGGGGGAGGGGAGAGTGTCCCGCGGGGAGGGGGGAGTGTCCCGGGGGGAGGGGAGAGTGTCCCGCGGTGAGGGGGGAGTGTCCCGGGGGGTGGGGAGCGGAGAGTATCCCGAGGGGAGGGTTGGGGAGAGTGTCCCGGGGGGAGGGGGGAGTGTCCCGGGGGGAGGGGAGAGTGTCCCGAGGGGAGGGGGGAGTGTCCCGGGGGGAGGGGAGAGTGTCCCGAGGGGAGGGCAGAGTGTCCCGAGGGGAGGGGTGAGTGTCTCGGGGAGAGGGGAGAGTGTCCCGGGGGGAGGGGAGGGTGTCTCGGGGGGAGGGGAGAGTGTCTCAGGGGGAGGGGTGAGTGTCTCGAGGGGAGGGGAAAGTGTCTCGGGGGGAGGGGAGAGTGTCCCGGGGGGAGGGGAGAGTGTCTCGGGGGGAGGGGAGAGTGTCTCGGGGGGAGGGGAGAGTGTCTCGGGGGAGGGGAGGGGAGTGTGTCTCAGGGGGAGGGGAGGGTAGAGTATCTCGGGGGGAGGTGAGGGGAGTGTGTCTCGGGGTGAGGTGAGAGTGTCCCGGGGGGAGGGGAGGGGAGAGTGTCCCGGGTGGAGGGGAGGGGAGAGTGTCCCGGGTGGAGAGGAGGGGAGAGTGTCCCGGGGGGAGGGGAGGGGAGTGTGTTCCGGGGGGAGGGGAGGGGAGTGTGTCCCGGGCGGTGGGGAGGGGAGAGTGTCCCAGGGGGTGGGGAGGGGAGAGTGTCCCGAGGGGAGGGGAGAGTGTTCCAGGGGGTGGGGAGTGGAGAGTGTCCCGAGGGGAGGGGAGAGTGTCCCAGGGGGTGGGGAGGGGACAGTGGCCCGAGGGGAGGGGAGAGTGTCCCAGCGGGAGGCGAGGGGACAGTGTCCCGAGGGGAGGGGAGAGTGTCCCAGGGGGTGGGGAGGGGAGAGTGTCCCGAGGGGAGGGGAGAGTGTCCCGGGGGGAGGGGAGAGTGTCTCGGGGAGAGGGGAGAGTGTCTCGGGGAGAGGGGAGAGTGTCCCGCGGGGAGGGGAGAGTGTCCCGGGGGGTGGGGAGCGGAGAGTATACCGAGGGGAGGGGAGAGTGTCACGGGGGGAGGGGAGAGTGTCCCGCGGGGAGGGGAGAGTGTCCCGGGGGGAGGGGAGAGTGTCTCGGGGAGAGGGGAGAGTGTCCCGCGGGGAGGGGGGAGTGTCCCGGGGGGTGGGGAGCGGAGAGTATACCGAGGGGAGGGTTGGGGAGAGTGTCCCGAGGGAAGGGGAGGGGAGAGTGTCCCGGGGGGTGGGGAGCTGAGAGTATACCGAGGGCAGGGGAGAGTGTCCCGAGGGGAGGGGAGAGTGTCCCAGGGGGTGGGGAG
Source organism: Pristiophorus japonicus (assembly GCF_044704955.1). Taxonomy (NCBI): domain Eukaryota; kingdom Metazoa; phylum Chordata; class Chondrichthyes; family Pristiophoridae; genus Pristiophorus; species Pristiophorus japonicus. Next base: position 10,363 of record NW_027252060.1, on the reverse strand, counting down.
CGGAGAGTATACCGAGGGGAGGGGAGAGTGTCACGGGGGGAGGGGAGAGTGTCCCGCGGGGAGTGGGGAGTGTCCCGGGGGGAGGGGAGAGTGTCCCGCGGCGAGGTGGGAGTGTCCCGGGGGGAGGGGAGAGTGTTTCAGGGGGAGGGGAGAGTGTCCCGAGGAGAGGTGAGAGTGTCCCGGGGGGAGGGGAGGGGAGAGTATCCCGAGGGGAGGGTTGGGGAGAGTGTCCCGAGGGAAGGGGAGGGGAGAGTGTCCCGAGGGGAGGGGAGAGTGTCCCGAGGGGAGGGGAGAGTGTCTCGGGGGGAGGAGAGAGTGTCTCGGGGGGAGGGGATAGTGTCCCGGGGGGAGGGGAGAGTGTCCCGAGGGGAGGGGAGAGTGTCCCGGGGGGAGGGGAGAATGTCCCGGGGGGAGGTGAGAGTGTCCCGGGGGGAGGGGAGAGTGTCCCGGGGGGAGGGGAGAGTGTCTCAGGGGGAGGGGAGAGTGTCCCGAGGGGAGGGGAGGGGAGAGTGTCCCGGGGGGAGGGGAGAGTGTCCCGGGGGGAGGGGAGAGTGTCTCAGGGGGAGGGGAGAGTGTCCCGAGGGGAGGGGAGGGGAGAGTGTCCCGGGGGGAGGGGAGAGTGTCCCGGGGGGAGGGGAGAGTGTCCCGGGGGAAGGGAGAGTGCCCCAAGGGGAGGCTAGAGTGTCCCGGGGGGAGGGGAGGGGAGAGTGTCCCGAGGGGAGGGGAGAGTGTCCCGAGGGGAGGGGAGAGTGTCCCAGGGGGCTGGAGGGGAGAGTGTCCCGAGGGGAGGGGAGTGTGTCCCGAGGGAAGGGGAGAGAGTCCCAGGGGGAGGGGAGGGGAGAGTATCCTGAGTGGAGGGGAGAGTGTCCCGGGGGGAGGTGACAGTGTCCCGTGGGGAGGGGTGAGTGTCTCGGGGGGAGGGGAGAGTGTCCCGAGGGGAGGGGAGAGTGTCTCGGGGGGAGGGGAGATTGTCTCAGGGGGAGGGGATAGTGTCCTGGGGGGAGGGGAGAGTGTCTCGGGGGGAGGGGAGTGTGTCTCGGGGTTAGGGGAAAGTGTCTCAGGGGGAGCGGAGAGTGTCTCGGGGGGAGGGGAGAGTGTCTCTGATGGAGGGGAGAGTGTCTCAGGGGGAGGGGAGAGTGTCTCAGGGGGATTGGAGGGGAGTGTGTCTCAGGGGGAGGGGAGGGTAGAGTGCCACGGGGGGGGGGAGAGTGTCCCGGGGGCAGGGCAGAGTGCCCCGCGGGGAGGGGGGAGTGTCCCGGGGGGAGGGGAGAGTGTCTCGGGGACAGGGGAGAGTGTCCCGAGGGGAGAGGAGGGGAGAGTGTCCCGGGGGGAAGGGAGAGTGTCTCAGGGGGAGGGGAGAGTGTCCCGAGGAGAGTGGAGAGTGTCCCTGGGGGAGGGGAGGGGAGAGTATCCCGAGGGGAGGGGTGGGGAGAGTGTCCCGAGGGAAGCGGAGGGGTGAGTGTCCCGAGGGGAGGGGAGAGTGTCCCGAGGGAAGGGGAGAGTGTCTCGGGGGGAGGAGAGTTTGTCTCGGGGGGAGGGGATAGTGTCCCGAGGGGAGGGGAGAGTGTCCCGAGGGGAGGGGAGAGTGTCCCGAGGGGAGGGGAGAGTGTCCCGGGGGTAGGGGAGAATGTCCCGGGGGGAGGGGAGAGTGTCCCGGGGGGAGGGGAGAGTGTCCCGGGGGGAGGGGAGAATGTCTCGGGGGAGGGGAGAGTGTCCCGAGGGGAGGGGAGAGGAGAGTGTCCCGAGGGGAGGGGAGAGTGTCCCGAGGGGAGTGGAGAGTGTCCCAGGGGGAGGGGAGCGGAGAGTACCCCGAGGGGAGGGGAGTGTGTCACGGGGGGAGGGGAGAGTATCCCGGGGGGAGGGGAGAGTGTCCCGCGGGGAGGGGGGAGTGTCCCGGGGGGAGGGGAGAGTGTCGAGGGGAGAGGGGAGAGTGTCCCGAGGGGAGAGGATGGGAGAGTGTCCTGGGGGGAGGGGAGAGTGTCTCAGGGGGAGGGGAGAGTGTCCCGTGGAGAGGGGAGAGTGTCCTGGGGGGAGGGGAGGGGAGAGTCTCCCGAGGGGAGGGGTGGGAAGAGTGTCTCAAGGGAAGCTGAGGGGAGAGTGTCCCGAGGGGAGGGGAGAGTGTCCCGAGGGGAGGGGAGAGTGTCCCGGGGGGTGGGGAGAGTGTCCCGAGGGGATGGGGAGAGTGTCCCGAGGGGAGGGGAGAGTGTCCCGGGGGGTGGGGAGAGTGTCTCGGGGACAGGGGAGAGTGTCCCGAGGGGAGAGGAGGGGAGAGTGTCCCGGGGGGAAGGGAGAGTGTCTCAGGGGGAGGGGAGAGTGTCCCGAGGAGAGTGGAGAGTGTCCCGGGGGGAGGGGAAGGGAGAGTATCCCGAGGGGAGGGGTGGGGAGAGTGTCCCGAGGTAAAGGGAGGGGAGAGTGTCCCGAGGGAAGGGGAGGGGAGAGTGTCCCGAGGGGAGGGGAGAGTGTCCCAGGGGGAGGGGAGCGGAGAGTACCCCGAGGGGAGGGGAGTGTGTCACGGGGGGAGGGGAGAGTGTCGCGGGGGGAGGGGAGAGTGCCCCGCGGGGAGGGGGGAGTGTCCCGGGGGGAGGGGAGAGTGTCTCGGGGAGAGGGGAGAGTGTCCCGATGGGAGAGGAGGGGAGAGTGTCCCGGGGGGAGGGGAGAGTGTCTCAGGGGGAGGGGAGAGTGTCCCGAGGAGAGGGGAGATTGTCCTGGGGGGAGGGGAGGGGAGAGTCTCCCGAGGGGAGGGGTGGGAAGAGTGTCTCAAGGGAAGCTGAGGGGAGAGTGTCCCGAGAGGAGGGGAGAGTGTCCCGAGGGGAGGCTAGAGTTTCTCGGGGGGAGGAGAGAGTATCCCGAGGGGAGGGGAGAGTGTCCCGGGGGGAGGGGAGAATGTCCCGGGGGGAGGGGAGAGTGTCCCGAGGGGAGGGGAGAGTGTCCCGAGGGGAAGGGAGAGTGTCCCGGGGGGAGGGGAGAGTGTCCCAGGGTGAGGGGAGAGTGTCCCGGGGGGAGGGGAGAGTGTCTCGGGGGGAGGGGAGTGTGTCCCGGGGGGAGGGGAGAGTGCCCCAAGGGGAGGGGAGAGTGTCCCGGGGTGAGGGGAGGGGAGAGTGTCCCGAGGGCAGGGGAGAGTGTCCCGAGGGCAGGGGAGAGTGTCCCAGGGGGCGGGAGGGGAGAGTGTCACGAGGGGAGGGGAGAGTGTCCCGACGGGAGGGGAGAGTGTCTCGGGGGGAGGGGAGAGTGTCTCGGGGGGAGGGGAGAATGTCCCGAGGGGAGGGGAGGGGAGAGAGTCCCGGGGGGAGGGAAGAGTGTCCCCGTGGGAGGGGAGTGTGTCCCGAGGGGAGGGGAGTGTGTCCCGAGGGGAGGGGAGAGTGTCCCGAGGGGAGTGGAGAGTGTCTTGGGGAGAGGGGAGAGTGTCCCGGGGGGAGGGGAGAGTGTCTCGGGGGGAGGGGAGAGTGTCTCAGTGGGAGGGGTGAGTGCCTCGAGGGGAGGGGAGAGTGTCTCGGGGGGAGGGGAGTGTGTCTCGGGGGGGAGGGGAGAGTGTCCCGGGGGGAGGGGAGAGTGTCTCGGGGGGAGGGGAGAGTGTCTCTTATGGAGGGGAGAGTGTCTCAGGGGGAGGGGAGAGTGTCTCAGGGGGAGGGGAGAGTGTCTCAGGGGGGAGGGGAGAGTGTCTCGGGGGGAGTGGAGGGGAGTGTGTCTCAGGGGGAGGGGAGGGTAGAGTATCTCGGGGGGAGGTGAGGGGAGAGTGTCTCGGGGTGAGGTGAGAGTGTCCCGGGTGGAGGGGAGGGGAGAGTGTCCCGGGTGGAGGGGAGGGGAGAGTGTCCCGGGTGGAGGGGAGGGGAGAGTGTCCCGGGAGGAGGGGAGGGGAGAGTGTCCCGGGTGGAGGGGAGGGGAGTGTGTCCCGGGGGGCGGGGAGAGTGCCCCGGGGGGAGGGGAGAGTGTCCCGGAGGGATGGGAGGGGAGAGTGTCCCGGGTGGAGGGGAGGGGAGAGTGTCCCGGGTGGAGGGGAGGGGAGAGTGTCCCGGGTGGAGGGGAGGGGAGTGTGTTCCGGGGGGAGGGGAGGGGAGTGTGTTCCGGGGGGAGGGGAGGGGAGTGTGTCCCGGGCGGTGGGGAGGGGAGAGTGTCCGGAGGGGATGGGAGAGTGTCCCAGGGGGAGGGGAGGGGACAGTGTCCCGAGGGGAGGGTAGAGTGTCCCAGGGGGAGGCGAGGGGACAGTGTCCCGAGGGGAGGGGAGAGTGTCCCGAGGGGAGGGGAGAGTGTCCCAGGGGGTGGGGAGCGGAGAGTATCCCGAGGGGAGGGGAGAGTGTCACGGGGGGAGGGGAGAGTGTCCCGCGGGGAGGGGGGAGTGTCCCGGGGGGAGGGGAGAGTGTCTCGGGGAGAGGGGAGAGTGTCCCGGGGGGAGGAGAGTGTTTCAGGGGGAGGGGAGAGTGTCCCGAGGAGAGGGGAGAGTGTCCCGGGGGGAGGGGAGGGGAGAGTATCCCGAGGGGAGGGTTGGGGAGAGTGTCCCGAGGGAAGGGGAGGGGAGAGTATCCCGAGGGGAGGTTTGGGGAGAGTGTCCCGAGGGAAGGGGAGGGGAGAGTGTCCCGAGGGGAGGGGAGAGTGTTTCGGGGCGAGGAGAGAGTGTCTCGGGGGGAGGGGATAGTGTCCCGGGGGGAGGGGAGAGTGTCCCGAGGGGAGGGGAGAGTGTCCCGGGGGGAGGGGAGAATGTCCCGGGGGGAGGGGAGAGTGTCCCGGGGGTAGGGGAGAGTGTGCCGGGGGGTAGGGGAGAGTGTCCCGGGGTGAGGGGAGAGTGTCCGGGGGGAGGGGAGAGTGTCTCGGGGGAGGGGAGTGTGTCCCGGGGGGAGGGGAGTGTGTCCCGGGGGAGGGGAGAGTGTCCCGGGGAGAGGGGAGAATGTCTCGGTGGAGGGGAGAGTGTCCCGAGGGGAGGGGAGGGGAGAGTGTCCCGGGGGGAGGGGAGAGTGTCCCGGGGGGAGGGGAGAGTGTCCCGGGGGGAAGGGAGAGTGCCCCAAGGGGAGGGGAGAGTGTCCCGGGGGGAGGGGAGGAGAGAGTGTCCCGAGGGGAGGGGAGAGTGTCCCAGGGGCTGGAGGGGAGAGTGTCCCGAGGGGAGGGAGAGTGTCCCGAGGGAAGGGGAGAGAGTCCCAGGGGGAGGGGAGGGGAGAGTATCCTGAGTGGAGGGGAGAGTGTCCCGGGGGGAGGTGACAGTGTCCCGAGGGGAGGGGAGAGTGTCTCGGGGGGAGGGGAGAGTGTCTCGGGGGGAGGGGAGAGTGTCTCGGGGGGAGCGGAGAGTGTCTCGGGGGGAGGGGAGAGTGTCTCGGGGGAGGGGAGAGTGTCTCGCGGGGAGGGGAGAGTGTCTCAGGGGGATTGGAGGGGAGTGTGTCTCAGGGGGATTGGAGGGGAGTGTGTCTCGGGGGAGGGGAGGGGAGAGTGTCTCGGGGGGAGGGTGTCTCGGGGGGAGGGGAGAGTGTCTCAGGGGGATTGGAGGGGAGTGTGTCTCAGGGGGATTGGAGGGGAGTGTGTCTCGGGGGAGGGGAGGGGAGAGTGTCTCGGGGGGAGGGGAGAGTGTCTCAGGGGGATTGGAGGGGAGTGTGTCTCAGGGGGATTGGAGGGGAGTGTGTCTCGGGGGAGGGGAGGGGAGAGTGTCTCGGGGGGAGGGGAGTGTGTCTCGGGGGAGGGGAGGGGAGAGTGTCTCGGGGGGAGGGGAGTGTGTCTCAGGGGGAGGGGAGGGGAGAGTGTCTCGGGGGGAGTGGAGGGGAGTGTGTCTCAGGGGGAGGGGAGGGGAGAGTGTCTCGGGGGGAGGGTAGAGTGCCACAGGGGGGGGGGAGAGTGTCTCGGGGTGAGGTGAGAGTGTCCCGAGGGGAGAGGAGGGGAGAGTGTCCCGGGGGGGAAGGGGGAGTGTCCCGGGGGGTGGGGAGCGGAGAGTATACCGAGGGGAGGGGAGAGTGTCACGGGGGGAGGGGAGAGTGTCCCGCGGGGAGGGGGGAGTGTCCCGAGGGGAGGGGAGAGTGTCCCAGGGGGTGGGGAGCGGAGAGTATACCGAGGGGAGGGGAGAGTGTCACGGGGGGAGGGGGAGAGTGTCCCGCGGGGAGGGGGGAGTGTCCCGGGGGGAGGGGAGAGTGTCCCGCGGTGAGGGGGGAGTGTCCCGGGGGGTGGGGAGCGGAGAGTATCCCGAGGGGAGGGTTGGGGAGAGTGTCCCGGGGGAGGGGGGAGTGTCCCGGGGGGAGGGGAGAGTGTCCCGAGGGGAGGGGGGAGTGTCCCGGGGGGAGGGGAGAGTGTCCCGAGGGGAGGGGAGAGTGTCCCGAGGGGAGGGGAGAGTGTCTCGGGGGGCGGAGAGAGTGTCTCGGGGGGAGGGGATAGTGTCCCGGGGGGAGGGGAGAGTGTCCCGAGGGGAGGGGAGAGTGTCCCGGGGGGAGGGGAGAATGTCCCGGGGGGAGGGGAGAGTGTCCCGGGGGGAGGGGAGGGGAGAGTCTCCCGAGGGGAGGGGTGGGAAGAGTGTCTCAAGGGAAGCTGAGGGGAGAGTGTCGCGAGGGGAGGGGAGAGTGTCCCGAGGGGAGGTTAGAGTTTCTCGGGGGGAGGGGAGAGTGTCTCGGGGGGAGGGGAGAGGGTCCCGGGGCGAGGGAAGAGTGTCCCAGTGGGAGGGGAGTGTGTCCCGAGGGGAGGGGAGTGTGTCCCGAGGGGAGGGGAGAGTGTCCCGAGGGGAGTGGAGAGTGTCTCAGGGGGAGGGGTGAGTGTCTCGGGGAGAGGGGAGAGTGTCCCGGGGGGAGGGGAGAGTGTCTCGGGGGGAGGGGAGAGTGTCTCAGGGGGAGGGGTGAGTGTCTCGAGGGGAGGGGAAAGTGTCTCGGGGGGAGGGGAGAGTGTCCCGGGGGGAGGGGAGAGTGTCTCGGGGGGAGGGGAGAGTGTCTCGGGGGGAGGGGAGAGTGTCTCGGGGGAGGGGAGGGGAGTGTGTCTCAGGGGGAGGGGAGGGTAGAGTATCTCGGGGGGAGGTGAGGGGAGTGTGTCTCGGGGTGAGGTGAGAGTGTCCCGGGGGGAGGGGAGGGGAGAGTGTCCCGGGTGGAGGGGAGGGGAGAGTGTCCCGGGTGGAGAGGAGGGGAGAGTGTCCCGGGGGGAGGGGAGGGGAGTGTGTTCCGGGGGGAGGGGAGGGGAGTGTGTCCCGGGCGGTGGGGAGGGGAGAGTGTCCCAGGGGGTGGGGAGGGGAGAGTGTCCCGAGGGGAGGGGAGAGTGTTCCAGGGGGTGGGGAGTGGAGAGTGTCCCGAGGGGAGGGGAGAGTGTCCCAGGGGGTGGGGAGGGGACAGTGTCCCGAGGGGAGGGGAGAGTGTCCCAGCGGGAGGCGAGGGGACAGTGTCCCGAGGGGAGGGGAGAGTGTCCCAGGGGGTGGGGAGGGGAGAGTGTCCCGAGGGGAGGGGAGAGTGTCCCGGGGGGAGGGGATAGTGTCTCGGGGAGAGGGGAGAGTGTCTCGGGGAGAGGGGAGAGTGTCCCGCGGGGAGGGGAGAGTGTCCCGGGGGGTGGGGAGCGGAGAGTATACCGAGGGGAGGGGAGAGTGTCACGGGGGGAGGGGAGAGTGTCCCGCGGGGAGGGGAGAGTGTCCCGGGGGGAGGGGAGAGTGTCTCGGGGAGAGGGGAGAGTGTCCCGCGGGGAGGGGGGAGTGTCCCGGGGGGTGGGGAGCGGAGAGTATACCGAGGGGAGGGTTGGGGAGAGTGTCCCGAGGGAAGGGGAGGGGAGAGTGTCCCGGGGGGTGGGGAGCGGAGAGTATACCGAGGGCAGGGGAGAGTGTCCCGAGGGGAGGGGAGAGTGTCCCGCGGCGAGGTGGGAGTGTCCCGGGGGGAGGGGAGAGTGTTTCAGGGGGAGGGGAGAGTGTCCCGAGGAGAGGTGAGAGTGTCCCGGGGGGAGGGGAGGGGAGAGTATCCCGAGGGGAGGGTTGGGGAGAGTGTCCCGAGGGAAGGGGAGGGGAGAGTGTCCCGAGGGGAGGGGAGAGTGTCCCGAGGGGAGGGGAGAGTGTCTCGGGGGGAGGAGAGAGAGTGTCTCGGGGGGAGGGGATAGTGTCCCGGGGGGAGGGGAGAGTGTCCCGAGGGGAGGGGAGAGTGTCCCGGGGGGAGGGGAGAATGTCCCGGGGGGAGGTGAGAGTGTCCCGGGGGGAGGGGAGAGTGTCTCGGGGGGAGGGGAGAGTGTCTCAGGGGGAGGGGAGAGTGTCCCGAGGGGAGGGGAGGGGAGAGTGTCCCGGGGGGAGGGGAGAGTGTCCCGGGGGGAGGGGAGAGTGTCTCAGGGGGAGGGGAGAGTGTCCCGAGGGGAGGGGAGGGGAGAGTGTCCCGGGGGGAGGGGAGAGTGTCCCGGGGGGAGGGGAGAGTGTCCCGGGGGAAGGGAGAGTGCCCCAAGGGGAGGCTAGAGTGTCCCGGGGGGAGGGGAGGGGAGAGTGTCCCGAGGGGAGGGGAGAGTGTCCCGAGGGGAGGGGAGAGTGTCCCAGGGGGCTGGAGGGGAGAGTGTCCCGAGGGGAGGGGAGTGTGTCCCGAGGGAAGGGGAGAGAGTCCCAGGGGGAGGGGAGGGGAGAGTATCCTGAGTGGAGGGGAGAGTGTCCCGGGGGGAGGTGACAGTGTCCCGTGGGGAGGGGTGAGTGTCTCGGGGGGAGGGGAGAGTGTCCCGAGGGGAGGGGAGAGTGTCTCGGGGGGAGGGGAGATTGTCTCAGGGGGAGGGGATAGTGTCCTGGGGGGAGGGGAGAGTGTCTCGGGGGGAGGGGAGTGTGTCTCGGGGTTAGGGGAAAGTGTCTCGGGGGGAGGGGAGAGTGTCTCGGGGGGAGCGGAGAGTGTCTCGGGGGGAGGGGAGAGTGTCTCTGATGGAGGGGAGAGTGTCTCAGGGGGAGGGGAGAGTGTCTCAGGGGGAGGGGAGTGTGTCTCAGGGGGAGGGAAGAGTGTCTCGGAGGGAGGGGAGAGTGTCTCAGGGGGATTGGAGGGGAGTGTGTCTCGGGGGGAGTGGAGGGGAGTGTGTCTCAGGGGGAGGGGAGGGTAGAGTGCCACGGGGGGGGGGAGAGTGTCCCGGGGGCAGGGCAGAGTGCCCCGCGGGGAGGGGGGAGTGTCCCGGGGGGAGGGGAGAGTGTCTCGGGGACAGGGGAGAGTGTCCCGAGGGGAGAGGAGGGGAGAGTGTCCCGGGGGGAAGGGAGAGTGTCTCAGGGGGAGGGGAGAGTGTCCCGAGGAGAGTGGAGAGTGTCCCTGGGGGAGGGGAGGGGAGAGTATCCCGAGGGGAGGGGTGGGGAGAGTGTCCCGAGGGAAGCGGAGGGGTGAGTGTCCCGAGGGGAGGGGAGAGTGTCCCGAGGGAAGGGGAGAGTGTCTCGGGGGGAGGAGAGTTTGTCTCGGGGGGAGGGGATAGTGTCCCGAGGGGAGGGGAGAGTGTCCCGAGGGGAGGGGAGAGTGTCCCGAGGGGGAGGGGAGAGTGTCCCGGGGGTAGGGGAGAATGTCCCGGGGGGAGGGGAGAGTGTCCCGAGGGGAGGGGAGAGTGTCCCGGGGGGAGGGGAGAATGTCTCGGGGGAGGGGAGAGTGTCCCGAGGGGAGGGGAGAGGAGAGTGTCCCGAGGGGAGGGGAGAGTGTCCCGAGGGGAGTGGAGAGTGTCCCAGGGGGAGGGGAGCGGAGAGTACCCCGAGGGGAGGGGAGTGTGTCACGGGGGGAGGGGAGAGTATCCCGGGGGGAGGGGAGAGTGTCCCGCGGGGAGGGGGGAGTGTCCCGGGGGGAGGGGAGAGTGTCGAGGGGAGAGGGGAGAGTGTCCCGAGGGGAGAGGATGGGAGAGTGTCCTGGGGGGAGGGGAGAGTGTCTCAGGGGGAGGGGAGAGTGTCCCGTGGAGAGGGGAGAGTGTCCTGGGGGGAGGGGAGGGGAGAGTCTCCCGAGGGGAGGGGTGGGAAGAGTGTCTCAAGGGAAGCTGAGGGGAGAGTGTCCCGAGGGGAGGGGAGAGTGTCCCGAGGGGAGGGGAGAGTGTCCCGGGGGGTGGGGAGAGTGTCCCGAGGGGATGGGGAGAGTGTCCCGAGGGGAGGGGAGAGTGTCCCGGGGGGTGGGGAGAGTGTCTCGGGGACAGGGGAGAGTGTCCCGAGGGGAGAGGAGGGGAGAGTGTCCCGGGGGGAAGGGAGAGTGTCTCAGGGGGAGGGGAGAGTGTCCCGAGGAGAGTGGAGAGTGTCCCGGGGGGAGGGGAAGGGAGAGTATCCCGAGGGGAGGGGTGGGGAGAGTGTCCCGAGGGAAAGGGAGGGGAGAGTGTCCCGAGGGAAGGGGAGGGGAGAGTGTCCCGAGGGGAGGGGAGAGTGTCCCAGGGGGAGGGGAGCGGAGAGTACCCCGAGGGGAGGGGAGTGTGTCACGGGGGGAGGGGAGAGTGTCCCGGGGGGAGGGGAGAGTGCCCCGCGGGGAGGGGG
>NW_027252059.1:0-31513 GCF_044704955.1 Pristiophorus japonicus | reverse complement strand
GGGGGGGGGGGGGGGGAGGAGAAGAGGGACGGGGGGGGGGGGGAGGAGAAGAGGGACGGAGGGGGGGGGGGAGGAGAAGAGGGACGGGAGGGGGGGGGGGAGGAGAAGAGGGACGGGAGGGGGGGGGGGGAGGAGAAGAGGGACGGGAGGGGGGGAGGAGAAGAGGGACGGGGGGGGGGGGAGGAGAAGAGGGACGGGGGGGGGGGGAGGAGGAGAGGGACGGGGGGGGGGGAGGAGGAGAAGAGGGACGGGGGGGGGGGGAGGAGGAGAAGAGGGACGGGGGGGGGGGGGAGGAGGAGAAGAGGGACGGGGGGGGGGGGAGGAGGAGAAGAAGGGAGAAGAGGGACGGGGGGGGGGGGGGAGGAGGAGAAGAGGGACGGGGGGGGGGGGGGGGGGGAGGAGAAGAGGGACGGGGGGGGGGGGGGGGAGGGAGAGAGAGGGACGGTGGGGGGAGGAGAAGAGGGACGGGGGGGGGGGGGAGGGGGGGAGAGGAGGGAAGAGGGACAGGGGGGGGGAGGAGAAGAGGGACGGGGGGGGGGGGGGGAGGAGAAGAGGGACGGGGGGGGGGGGGGAGGAGAAGAGGGACGGGGGGGGGGGGGAGGAGAAGAGGGACGGGGGGGGGAGGAGAAGAGGGACGGGGGGGGGGAGGAGAAGAGGGACGGGGGGGGGGAGGAGGAGGGACGGGGGGGGGAGGAGAAGAGGGACGGGGGGGGGAAGGAGAAGAGGGGACGGGGGGGGGGGGAGGAGAAGAGGGACGGGGGGGGGGGGGAGGAGAAGAGGGACGGGGGGGGGGGGGGAGGAGAAGAGGGACGGGGGGGGGGGGGGAGGGAGAAGAGGGACGGGGGGGGGGGGAGGAGAAGAGGGACGGGGGGGGGGGGGAGGAGAAGAGGGACGGGGGGGGGGGAGGAGAAGAGGGACGGGGGGGGGAGGAGAAGAGGGACGGGGGGGGGGGGGGGAGGGAGAGAGAGGGGACGGGGGGGGGGGGAGAAGACGGGGGGGGGGGGGGGGGGGAGGAGAAGAGGGACGGGGGGGGGGGGGAGGAGAAGAGGGACGGGGGGGGGGGGGAGGAGAAGAGGGACGGGGGGGGGGGGGAGGAGAAGAGGGACGGGGGGGGGGGGGGGGGGAAGAGGGACGGGGGGGGGGGGGGGGGGGAAGAGGGACGGGGGGGGGGGAGGGGGGGGGGGGGGAGGAGAAGAGGGACGGGGGGGGGGGGGGGGAGGAGAGAGGGACGGGGGGGAGAAGAGGGACGGGGGGGGGGGGGGAGGGAGAAGAGGGACGGGGGGGGGGGGGGGGGAGGAGAAGAGGGACGGGGGGGGGGGGGGGGAGGAGAAGAGGGACGGGGGGGGGGGGGGGGAGGAGAAGAGGGACGGGGGGGGGGGGGGGGAGGAGAAGAGGGACGGGGGGGGGGGAGGAGAAGAGGGACGGGGGGGGGGGAGGAGAAGAGGGACGGGGGGGGGGGGAGGAGAAGAGGGACGGGGGGGGGGGGGGGGGGGGAGGAGAGGGACGGGGAGGAGAGGGACGGGGGGGGGGGGAGGAGAGGAGAAGAGGGACGGGGGGGAGGAGAAGAGGGACGGGGGGGGGGGGGAGGAGAAGAGGGACGGGGGGGGGGGGGGGGAGAAGAGGGACGGGGACGGGGGGGGGGGGGGGAAAGAGAGGGAAGAGGGACGGGACGGGAGAGAGAGAGGGACGGGACGGGACGGTGGGGGAGAAGAGGGACGGGACGGGGGGAGAAGAGGGACGGGGGGAGGGGGGGGGAGAAGAGGGACGGGGGGAGGGGGGGGACAGAAGAGGGACGGGAGAGCGGTGGAGAGGGACGGGGGAGGGGAGAGAAGAGGGCCGGGTGGGGAGTTGGGGGGGGGGGGGGGGGGAGGAGAGAAGCGGGGCGGGGGAGTGGAGAAGAGGGACGGGGGGGTGGCAGAACAAGCCAGGCCTCGCCAATTTCGGGCGGGGCCCGCACACAGCCGATGCTGGGCTGCCGACGCCTCTTCAGGGCCGCCCCCAGCAAGAGGCTGGGCGGGCAGGCCCCGCCACCGCCGAAGCCAGGCCCTGCTGAGGACTTCGGGCGAGGCCCGCACGCAGAAGACGCCCGACCCTGCCGAGGATTTCGGGCGGGACCCCGCCGAGGATTTCGGGCAGCGCCCGCACGCAGAAGACGCCGGACCCCGCCGAGGATTTCGGATGGGGCCCGCACACAGAAGCCGACGACTCTTCCGCTGGGCCCCGCCCCCAGAGAGGGGCCGGACGGGCGGGCCCTGCCGAGGTCTTCGGGCGGGGCCCGCACACAGAGGAAGCCGACGACTCTTCGGGCGGGCCCGTCCCCAGTGAGATGCCGGGCGGGCCCCCCAGACGAGGTAAGATGCGTCAGGCCGCTCAGCCCGGGATAGGGGCGACGTCCTTTCGGCCTTGGATAGGGTCGTCACCCGGGAGACGGAACACACTGGGAGGGCTGAGAGCTACTCCGTACGCATGAGCTGCTGGCACTGTTTTTGGCGCAGGGCTGTAGCTCCGCCCCCAGCAGCTCCTGCTGCGCCGCGCCGGGCTAGAAACGGGCTTACAGCTATCAGAGAATCGCATGCTAAATATTTGGCGCAATTTTTATTCTACAAATTAGGCGGGCCACTCCGATGTGTACCGTTCTAGCGGGAGTCCGAAACTTGAGCCCACTGAATTTAACATTCAACCATTCCCAAAAAATGAGCATTGTTTTAAAATGCAAAATAGAATGAAACATGATTTTGAATACATAATTCAACAAATGGAATTAATTCCCCAAAAGGCTGTAGATGCTTTGTCAACTAAAATGTTCAAGACTGATAGGTCAGTATCAAAGGATAAGAAGCAAATTTGGGTAAGTGGTGTTGAGGTAGAGCTCAGTCGTGATCTAATAGAATAGCAGAGCAGGCGCAAGGGGCTGAATGGCCTACTCCTGGCCCCAAGTTTCCACATGATTTGCTCCTGATTTTTAGGAGCAACTGGTGTAGAACGGAGTATCTTAGAAATCGGAATTCTCGACATTTAGTTTGCTCCAGTTCTAGTCAGTTAGAACAGTTTCACTTTGGAACAGAATTTTATTTTCAAAAAAGGGGGCATGTCTGGCCACTTACGCCTGATTTCAAAGTTTCGTTAGTGAAAACTTACTCCAAACTAACTTAGAATGGAGTAAGTGAAGAGTTTTGTACGCTCGAAAAAAACCTTGTCTACACTTTAGAAAATCAGGCGTAGGTTACAAATTAGGCGTAGGAAATGGTGGCGGGGGGGGGGGGGGGAGGGGGGGGGAGGGAAGTGATTAAATTCTACAATCAATCTTTAGTTATACTTATACAAATATTATACAAATAAATCCAACCTGAATAAAAATTTATAAGCAAAGAAAAGATTAAATAAACCATGTTCCTACCTGTGTGAAAGTGCTTCAGGCAGGCCTTTCATGTTGGAGACAGGCAGCGGTGTGGCGTCAGTGTCTCGACGGCAGCGGCAGCAAGCTTCGAGCTGAGCTGCAGTGCTTGAGGCAGGCCTTCATTCTCTTCGTGGCTGGCCGCGAAGAAGGAGCACTGGACGGACCAGAGGCCATTCGGCCATGAGATGTCAGTGGCTGGCCGGCAGCCGAAGAATCAACGCAAGACACACGCAGCTCATTAAGGTTCTTGAGGCCTTTCGGCCACGCTTTAGGGGCGGCGTCAGTGGCTGGCCGGCAGCCAAAGAATCAGCAGCGGACGGACGGACGTGAGGCCATTCGGCCATAGGATATCAGCGGCATCAGTGGCTGGCCGGCAGCCGAAGATACAGCCACATCGACAGTTTTATATTTAAATTTGCAGAATGGGTGCTGCATTGTCAACACCACGTATTATTGCAAAGTTGAATTGGCACTCTTATTTCTCCAAACACACAGTCCTTAATTTGCATGCACCAATGCAGCACCGGTTCTGCAAGTTTAGCAGTGAAAAGCTGAACCCACTGATTTCAGCAGGTGATTTATTCACCAGTGCTGCTAAAAGCACTCCCTCACACACAGAAATATCAAAAAAAAATTAAATTACAAGCCTTTGCAGGGGTCCAAGAAACAAATCTTCACTTTTTCTGCAGTATTTTAAAAAATGGCCGAGTGCCAATGTTTGTGTGAGACTGCGCGTGCACGCACGCTCCAACGCGCACGCGCAGGGTTGCCGGCACCACGAAGGCTAATTTAAATTGTACCCGCCCCCTGCTACTTAGAAAATCGGTGCGAGTGTTAGGCTCCGCCCCCTGCTGCGAAGAGTGCGCTGCGCCAGACATAATATCGGACTTTTTTTTAGGCGCAGTTTTCGGCGCGAAAAACAGGCGCCCAGCTCGGAAGTGCGCCGTTTTCGCTGCAGGACAAAACTTGGGGCCCCTATTCCTATGATCGGAATTCTAGAGGATAGATTAGAGAAGCTGGGATTGTTCTTCATGGAGCAGAGAAGGCGAAGAGGAGATTTGATAGGTGTTTTAAATCGTGAAGGATTTAGATAAAGTAAATAAAGAGAAATTGTTTCCAATGGCTGAAGGGTTGATAATGAGAGGGCACAGATTTAAGGTGATTGGCAAAAGAACCAGAGGCGACATGAGGAAAAACTTTTAAAAAAATGCAACAAATGATTAGGATTTGGAATGTACTACCTAATACGATGGTGGATACAGATTCAATAGTAGCCTTCAAAAGGGAATTGGATAAATACTTGGAGAAAAAATTGCAGGGATAGGGGGACAGAGCGGGGGAGTGGGACTAACTGGATTACTCTTCGAAAGAGCCGGTGCAGACTCGATGGGCTGAATGGCCTCCCTCTGGGCTGGATGTTTCTTTGATTCTAAATTTACTCAAACCCCCTTCCCTCAAACTAGTTTACCTTTTGCTGAAAATTATGAAAATCATAGATGGCCCCAATATATTATAGTTGGATGAAAGAATTAGATATATCCCATTTTGTTAATTAGTTCTAGGATTTAGATCAGACTTAAGCACATGCATAATTTAAGGTTTATGGATGATATTACTTAGGGTGCAATAATGTAGAGGGTAGAACTAACTTCATATATGCAATTTTTTGACAGTATGAATTTCACGCTGGGCCACACTGTGACAAAGTAACAGGATGTTCCTTTTTTGGGGACTAAGTGGTTTACCTCTCTATCTTAGTAATGTACCCACTCCCTGGGAGAATACACAGGCCTGTGTGAATGCTACTTACTAACTGGCCCATTATGAGCTGTGTGAAAGTAACCCAAAGTTACTGTTCCTCCGATATTCTCTGTAGGGGATGCATCTTTCAGCATTGCCAAGACTGAACGTGTCTCACAAACAGTGGTGGTTTAGAGACATTTTTAATTCTATCATTCAGAGGCATTGGTGCTACAATACACAGTGCTAACAGAGTATTCCTTTAACTAAAATCCCGTGGTCACATTTCTCCAGGGCAGTTAATAGCACTGATCAAAGTGAACAGAAAATATTCACACTGAAACTCATCTGGATTTACACATGAAGTGATACAACAGAATTATTGTTGTATTTCATTGAAATTGTTTGGAATCTGACTACATTTAATTTCCTTTTGCTTTCAAAATAGACATGTTTGCAGTCTAAAAATAATGAAAAACTTGAAATGCATTTTTCAATAATCCTCTGCCTCAAGAGCTTTAGCAGGGAATGATAGGCATCACAGGAGGTGTTCTCCTGTACCACCTAGTGGCCAATTATAGAATGTTATCTGCTCAACTACTTGCTTACCAAGAAAGACAACATGGTCTGTGCAATGGACTTCTCAGTCCGCCATCAATAAGCAGTCCACAGGACAAAACTGTCTCAGACAAGTTTCCAGTGGACTCCATCATAGTTGATCTACTCCTCCCCCAACTCAACACCTTTCTCATGTATCCTCTGACTAAAATAAGGTTTCCATAGAAGACTGAGTTTCTTTTGAATTGCAATCTGCATTTTTCTTCTTGGTTATGATGAGGGTCAATGCAGTCCAGATCTTAGTCAATCCCAAAATCGCAGTAAATTGCTTACTGGAGAATACAGAAAGGTTGTGGAAAATGTTCCCTCTTTTTTTTTGGGGGGGGGTGGTGGGGGGGTGCACTGCCCCTTTAAGGAGCTGCACGGCCCATCAAAGTTTCGCACGTGCACTAAACTTTACGTCAAAAAGCCAGTCCTGGGCTGCGTGGGACTGGCAGAGAGGTGCCATGGTACTACTTCGAGGAGGAGCTGGGGAGATCCCCCTGATATCCTGGCTAATATATATCCCTCAACCAACATCACAAACAGATTATCTGGTCATTATCATATTGCTGTTTGTGGGAGCTTGCTGTGTGCAAATTGGCTGCCGCTTTTCCTACAACAGTGACTACACCAAACGTACTTCATTGGCTGTAAAGCGCTTTGGGACATCCTTAGGTTGTGGAAAACACTATATAAATGCAAGTTCTTTCTTTACATAGGATTCCAACACCCAATCCCCCTCAGTCACCCAAGGTGGGGAAAAAAAAAGGGCACACCATTGTATGTAGGTCAAAATTAGTTACCTCTATAAACTACATAGAAGCAAAACAACAGCAAGATACTATTCAATAAGAGACTTAGAACAAGTTCACAATGGGTTAAGATCCCATTTTCAGGAGTGACTTCTCAGTTTCTTGGCAAGCAATGGCTCCTTTGGATCAATGAATTAAATTTCCTCGGTCGTAGCCTTTGGCTGCACAGAATGATGCGAACTACAATCTCTCATGGAAATTGCTGTTTTTTTTAAACCCAACTACCGAAGAATTCTCATGTCTTATATTTTCATGCTTTTCAACTTCACACAGTTGCTCTGCAGCAGTGAGACGAACAAAATATTAAAGCATTTTAACACCAAGGTTTGGAACTGCTGTCCCCTGCCCTGATTACAAAATAATCTGCTGATAGTTTTCAGACAGTAACTGGGATCTGAATTTTCATCTTAAATCATCAAGATATCTTCATCTTTATTAATTTCGAAACAAAGACATTGCCTAATTACTTGCAAACTCTGTCTACATTTTCAATTTTGAACCTTTGAGAAGAGGGAGCAGCCTCAATTTTAAATTTGAAGTTTTCGTTTCAGAAATTCTCCACACAGTGTCTCATGTAGCAACCCAACTAACAAACAGAGCAACTAAAAGCAGATCACATTAAAATTACAATAAAGCTTTACACCCATACTTGCTTAGCTAATGGATATCGCCATACTCCCATCCAACCCATTTATATTTATTTTCCCCATTAAAAACCATTCAAGTCTAAGTGAACTGATCTCAGCTCAGGCTGCTACAACTGGATTCCTGTCCCAGGCCAGAGTGAAAGTAGAGGAACAATACAAAAAGATAAAGCAAGCTAGGATTCCAGTGAAGCCATCTAGAAATTGCACACATAGACATCAGGGGATGATGAGATCAGCACATATTGATTTATGGCTATATCAGCCCCATGTGATTGCATCTCTGCGAAGCGCATTGGTACATTTTTCTACATTAAAGGCACTATATAAATGCAAGTTTTTGTTGTAGCAGTCATCGAATAATCTGTCTGTGCTCATACAGGAGGACAGATCATTTGCTAGACAATAGAAGACTGTCAACAGCTAGGGAATCATAGCCTATGAATGAATCAAGACATTCACAAAAAAAATAGAAATAAAAAAAAAAATCAGAATCACTCCCCCAATTACTTCATGGTTAAAGGCATGACCAGAAGTGGTGTTATGCTAAGGTACCTGGTCTCAGCTAAGGCAGCAGTTGGGGGGGGGGGGGGCTACAATTGACTGCAGTATCTTTCGACCAGGGAGAGAAGGAAAACATCCAGGGCTCCTGAACACTAACCGGTGACTCTGGAGAATGCATGTGTGAGAGTATGGGGATCGCAGAGAAGTAGTTTGGACTTGGCTGTGATCTGCCAAACGCTTACTGACACTGCAGATCTATGATCACGTGAACAGTTAAGCAATGCACAAGAGGACTGGTAGTGCCCATCAAAATACAAGAGTCAATACCTCTAGGAAAGGAGGGGAGAAAAATCAGAAAGAGACACTCCTAAACAGAAAAGCAACTGACCTGGAATAATTTGGTAGAAAAAGTGTACTGGAACATGTGGAGGACTCTGGGAGAGCATCTGTTTTCTCAGATCTGTCAAAGAAACAAAAAGACTGAATTTCTGTAGTATATTGTAGGATTTTAAAATAATATTTTCTATATAAAACAAAAAAACTTTTGCAACTTATTTCATTTCCTTTTGTAGTAACATCTAGATAATCTAGATAAAATACCCAACAAAAAACACAGGAGGCTATTAATATCCCTGTCTAGGAACAAAATTAGTCTGGGAATTACTGAGGGATGGTGTTATATGACCACTTCTCTCATCCAACAATTCTCCCCCCCCCGAACACCTTGCCTTCACTCTGCACCTCAACACAACTGTACAAATACCAGGACTCCAAGGGTTAAATTACGAGGAGTGATTTCACAAATGAGGGTTGTATTCCCTAGAATTTAGACGGTTAAGGGGTGATCTGATCGAAGTTTGAGGTATTACGGGGAACAGATAGGATAGATAGAGCAATACTATTTCTGCTGATTGGGGAATCTAGGACTAGGAGGCAGAGTCTAAAATTCAGAGCCAGACCTTTCAGGGGTGAAATTAGGAAATACTTCTACACACAAAGGGTGAGAGAAGTTTGGAACTCTCTTCCGCAAATGGCAATTGATGCTAGGTCAATTGTTAATTTTAAATTTGAGATTGATAAGATTTTTGTTAAGCAAAGGTATTAAGGGATATGGACCAAATGGAGTTAGGTCGCAGATTAGCCATGATCTGGGAATTACCGTGAATGGTGGAACAGGCTGGAGAGGCTGAATGGTCAATTCCTATTCCTATGTCCCCAGTTGAGATTACAAAGTAACAAAAAAAAGATCAATAGCTTGAATCTTGCTATCCCACCATTTTCACCCTCTCTAGAGTCTTGTGACATTTATAATTTCTGGAGAAAGACCGAGGACCTACTCCCTGGTGCTCCATAGCCAAGTACCACAGTGAATAAGAGCATCCTCCAGTGAGGAAATATCTGGCATCACCTGACTGCCTCCCTGGTGGCAGTACGAAGATCAGGAATTTGTACTGTGGTAAACTGCTGGTGTAAACCACTCCAGCACACCTCAGACATGCTTTTCATTTTCTCAGCATCTATTTTTATATTGTTTCCCATTTGAATGTAGGACAGTGGTGGTACTCTCTCATTTTTTAAGAACACTTTACCACCCAGGGTAATCACCGCCCAAAATATAAGCCACTTACCCAGACTTGTCAGGGTAGATGAAAATAGGGGCAGGCAGACGGCTTCTACCGGTAACAAACCTCAAGAATCGACTACGATCCTCTGAAAAATAAATAAGAAATTAGAAATTACAAAGAATCATCTCTTATCTTCTCCCCCACCCACACGAAAATAATCTTTAACCTTTAGACTGAATACTAAAAGCATTAGCAGTCGTGTGCAACAGACTATTTGTGCACTACAAGAATCGACATTGGTTGCTAACATCACAAATCACAATCTTATACAACAGGTTTGTGCTAAAACCAAGAATAAACGTGATCATCTGAGGGCTGATTTAAGTGGGCCTGGATGTGACAGTTGATAGTACTTGTTAGTTGTGGGTGGGGAAGGGGGCACAGACAAAGTCCACCAATGTTTTAACTCGAAAAAAAAAAAATTTTATATCCTCACATGCAATCCCTCCTATGCTGACATGCTGGGAACAGCTATTCTGCAAGTAATTAGTCTGAGATTTCATTAGCGATGAGTTAGGTCAACCAAGAATCTCTCTCCGTGCAGAACAGCAGTCCAGCTCATTTGTATCAAACAGCAAAATGTACTGGAAAAAAGTAACAGTACCTTATCATTGGCCGTTTATTGTTGAGCTCTCACACAGACTAAGAACTGACTGAGACTGCCTCAAACCTATTTCACTTCAGATTCTTATAGCTAGCAGAAGGAAGGAACTTTTATTGGATTAATCTGTGCTGACTGTATTAATGAAAGAACTTGCATTCATATAGCGTCTTTCATACCCGAAGGATGTCTCAAAGTGCTTTACAGCCAACTAAGTGTTTTTGAAGTGTAGTCACAGCTATTCCCATAAACAACAATGAGATAATGATCAGATAATTTTTTTTGATAAGTGATGTTGATCGAGGGATAAATATTGGCCAGGACACTCAGGAAAAATTCCTTGCTCTTCTTCAAAATAGTTCGATGAGATTTTCTACGTCCACCAGAGAGGGTAGATGGAGCATCGGTTTAATGACCCATCTCAAAAGACAGCACTTCCGACAGTGCAACACTCCCTCAGCACTGGACTGAAATGTCAGCCTGGATAATGTGCTCAAGACCCTGGAGTGGGAACTCAAATCCCAGAGCTAGAATGGCCAAGTTAACTATTAATGCCAGCCAGTCCCTTGCAATTATTATATTTTCAGACTGCACACAGGACAAAAATCATCATAATTTCATTCTCTCAATTAGCGGTAGAAAAAGTGCTTTCATGCCCTATGGCTGTCACACACAGTGGTAGAATGCTCAGTCTAATGATCAGTCAACATTAGGTCAGAAACATAAAATGGCCAATTATAATCGATCAAATAGTAGGGAATAGACAATCATAAAATAATCTTCAATTTAGGAACCATGCAGGCATCACTCATTCTGGGCACTGGAAGCAGCTGTTTTTTTTCCTTAAAGTATGCAAGCAGGACTCCGAGCTCCCGTCCATCTGTCACTTTAATTCTCTGCTCCACTCGCACTAAGACCTCGGCCTCTTGTACTGTTCCAACGAAGCTCAACGTAAGCTCGAGGAACAGCATCTCATCTTTCTATTAGGCACTTTACATCCTTCTGGACTCAATATTGAGTTCAACAATTTCAGATCATAACCTCTGCCCCCATCATACCTTTTGCCATCTAATCACTTTTGCCTTCCACCCTATCACAGACCTTCCATTTCATTCTTTCCCCTCCGCCTCTCCTACCCCTGCCCTTGTACTTGTTTAAAATCTGTTCCATCTCTAACTGTCAACTGAAAAATTAACTCGGTTTCTCTCACCACAGATGCTGCCTGACCTGCTGAGTATTTCAAGCATTTTCTGTTTTTTTTTAATAAAGTGTCAGCTGTGGCTCAGTCAGTAGCACTCTCACCTCTAGATCAGAAGGTTGTGGGTTCAAGTCCCATTCCAGAGACAAAAATCTAGACTGACACTCCAGCGCAGTACTGAGGGAGTGTTGGAGGCGCTGTCTTTCAGATGAGACATTAAATCTGCTCTCTCAGGTGGACGTAAAAGATCCCATGGCACTATTCTGAACAGTAACAGGGGAATTATCCCCGGTGTCCTGGCCAATACTTATCCCTCAATCAACATCACTAAAAAAAACAGATTATCTGGTCATTATCACATTGCTGTTTGTGGGAGCTTGCTGTGCGCAAATTAGTTGCCACGTTTTCTACATTACAACACAGTGACTACCCTTCAAAAAGTACTTCATTGGCTGTAAAACGCTTTGGGATGTCTTGAGGTCGTGAAAGGTGCTATATAAATTAAAGTCTTTTTTTTTAATGAATCCACTGGTGACAGTGAATAAGGCCACTCACCATTAGTGAAGTTTGTGAGTGCTTCCCAAAAATATTTGACTCTGGTATCAGACTGCTCCAAATCTTCAAAGCGAGCTTTAAAAAAAACCAAATATATTCAGGTTAGATAAAACTATTGACATACAAACTCGGAACTGCTTTATTTATTGAACAACTGTTTCTACAACAGTACTATTAATAAAAGTTGAAGTGCCTATATAGATATCACAGCAGAGCTAGAGGCTATATGGGCTTAAGGGATTATTTTAACTGAAGCCATGACCACTGTTCGGTCAGTCAGTATATTTACTTATGCCCTGCTAAATCAATAGGTCTGCTCCAAACGAGTTTGGTTGTCATATAATGGCATTTCCTGAAGTGAAGGGAGACCAAAGAGCATTAGGCTGTGTGTGCCACAGAGAGGGAGGATGCAGATACTCGCCCATAATTTCTCCCCACCAGGAGTCCCTGCTCTCACCTGTGCCATCAGAGCAAGTGTCAAGTGGAGGTTGGGCACCTTAATTCAGGGAAGGGAAGAATAAATATCAGAGGATTGATAAGAAACTCCAGGCTGTTCTTGCACATCTTCTAGTAGCTATTTAATGAGCAGCAATGCCAGAGAGCTAGGA
Organism: Pristiophorus japonicus; assembly: GCF_044704955.1. NCBI lineage: Eukaryota > Metazoa > Chordata > Chondrichthyes > Pristiophoridae > Pristiophorus > Pristiophorus japonicus. The sequence goes on along the minus strand of NW_027252059.1, from coordinate 19,229 downwards.
GCAGGTCACTCACACCCTGATCACAGTCAAGATGTGTTGCATAGGGATACCTCAAACAGACCGCATAGGCAATTGATTTTACAGGTTTCAGCATCAATGCTGGAGTACATACAGTGCAAAAGAATCATACATAATTCCAATGTATTCATTCCACTAAAATAATTATACATAGGGTTCCCCAGAGAATCAAGTAAATACAATTCAAAAAGAAAATAGAAATAATGTATCATTTACATCGAGTTAAGTACATTTTTATATACTTTTTCTACTCCAAATGTTTCTTGAAGAGGCAGCGTTTGCCATTTAACAACTGTAGTACTGTTTATTGCCAGATGATGTCATTTCTGTGCTGTTTAAATGATGCACAAAAAGCACGTGATTGACAATTTATCAAACTTTTACTACAGAATATCTACCACTAATTTGCCTATGAGATTATAGGCCAGGTTTTAATAGCCCTGTTCACTTGTCACTGAGAAGTACAGTGGTGGCTAAAACTAATACAACATTTTATTATGTTTTAAAACAAAATTGTAAAGTGAATTCATTCACAAGAACTTGCATTTATCTAGTGCCTTTACCATGGGAAAAATGTTCTAAGATGCTTCACAGGAGCATAATCAGACAAAAATTGACACCAAGTCAAAGGAGGAGATAACCAAGTCAAAGGAGGAGATATTGGGGTGGGTGACTAAAAGCTTGGTCAAAGAGAGAGGTTTTACGGAGGATCTTAAAGGGGGGGAGGTAGAGAGGCACAGATGTTTATGGAGGCAAGTCCAGAGCTTAAGGCCTAGACAGCACAAGGCCAAAATGGTATCATCGTGTCATAGTATGATACAGCACAGAAGGCGGCTATTCGGCCCATCGTGCCTGTGCCAGCTCTTTCAAAGAGCTGTCCAATTAGTCCCACTCCCCTGCTCTTTCCTCAGAGTCCTGTATTTTTTTCCCCCTTTAAGTATTTATCCAGTATATATGATTTCATATCTGGATTATTTTTGAAAATTCTTAACCGATTAATAAATACATGCTGCTCCTATTATTTAGGCGTTTTGTTTCATAATGGTAGCCATCAGAATGTCTCAAAACAGATCACATCCAAATAATTACTTTTGCAGGGTTAGGGTTAGGGTGTGGTTTTATAGGCAAAAAAGGCAACTGTTCTGCACACTGCAAGGTCCCACAAACAGCATACGAGATGAATGACCAGTTAATGGTTTTGTGTGGTGATGGCCGAGGGAGGAATGCCTGCCAGGACATTGGGAGAACTCCCTGCTTTCCTTCAATTAGTGCCAAAGAATGCATTTTTGCAAAGGGAATGGGTGGATGTGCAAGAGGCCAGAGTTGGAGGAATGCAGAGTTCTTGGAGGGTTGTAGGGCTGGAGGAAGTTACAGAGATGGGGAGTAGCAAGGCCATGGAGGGATTTTGAACAGGCATATGAGAATTTTAAATTCGGGACGTTGGTAGACTGGAAACCAATGTCGGTCAGCAAGCACAGGAGTGATGGGTGAATGGCACTTGGTGCGAGTTAGGATACGGGCAGCAGAGTTTTCGACGAACTCGTTTATGGAAGGTGGAAGATGGAAGCCCGGCCAGGAGAGCATTGGAATAATCGAGTCTGGAGATAACAAAAGTATGGGTGAAAATTTCAGCTACCGATGGGCTGCTAAAACCCTCATTCCCCAATGTCATCAATGACAAAATAGATACTACAGTTTTCAGCTTCCAAGTACGTACAAACATTTTATTGCACACTCAACAATTTACATCAGTTTTGTCATCAGCAACTTGTTCTACAAAGCCTAGATTTATCCAGTAGTGGAACATTGCAGCCTTGATTGCAGACTATTCCTTACTCCTGGGCTCGCTAAGCCAAGTAGGAAAGTGGACTTAATAAGGACAACCTACACCATACCAGAGTCCTCTTCAAGACTGAAGGGGGTGACATGGCCAGGTTACTAACTTAAGTCTAGAGAAGCACCACAACAGTCACAAAAGCTTTCCCACCTCTCAATTTTCTCCTTTTATCTGGGAAGGTGCCAACGAATGCTAGGATACTGTTCCATAGGTGTGGTCACCCTCCAGTATTTCACTCAAGTATTCATTCTTCATATATGAATCTAGATAGCAGGCATCAACTGGCCGTTCAATCATGGGAGGCAACACAGACAAGACCAAATGCATCCTTCCACAATATTTATTGGATGTTGGGGAAGTCCAGAACCAGGGGTCACAGTCCAAGGATAAGGTGTAAGCCATTTAGGACCGAGATGAGGAGAAACTTCTTCACCCAGAGAGTGGTGAACCTGTGGAATTCTCTACCACAGAAAGTTGTTGAGGCCAATTCACTAAATATATTCAAAAAGGAGTTAGATTAAGTCGTTACTACTAGGGAGATCAAGGGGTATGGCGAGAAAGCAGGAATGGGGTACTGAAGTTGCATGTTCAGCCATGAACTCATTGAATGGCGGTGCAGGCTAGAAGGGCCGAATGGCCTACTCCTGCACCTATTTTCTATGGTTATTCCCCATCTCCCTCCTCCCTTACTCAGGTGCTGAGGCCAATTATAGCGCCCCTATTACTACACCTCAGATTAGCTAACTCAGCAAAACCCATGTACCAAACCCAAGACTTTCTTCATTTGAATGGTTCTGTTCCACACTAAGTGATGCCTTTATCAACTGGGCCATTGGAACAGAATTGGCAATGTTTCAGCTGGAACCCCATGTGTATACTACAGACACAAGAGCCACTGCTGCTACATCTTTACATTCTGTATCAATTTAAAATGTCTGCACAAAGTACCAGCAGTGAGCCTGTGAAACTCTCCAAAAAAGTGCAGCCAACTGGAGCACTAGTTCTTGTATGTGGAGTTTAAGCACAGATAACCATCACTGGTTGAAACGGATTGTTCAATCGTGTACAGGACTGTGGGAAACCTGTTCCTCATTGGTACTTCAGAGCAATTTCTCCGAGTCTTTCTGTGCTTCTAGCCAGTACAATTATGAGGCATTATCCTTGGTCACTTATTGTTACATCACTTAACATATAAGAAAAACACAAGGCAATTGGATTTATCTCTAAGATGCAAGTTGCCCAAAAACTACAATACTAAGCTAGGGTGCTCCATCCTAACCAGGGGTCTCTAGGTATGTTCTAGTCTCAGTGACATTCATACTTGGGCTTCTCTGGGGTGCCATGCTTTACTTGCTTGTTGGGTGCAAAGGAAAACTGGACTGGGAAAAGGAAAAGATTGCTCGATTATCTCCTAAATGGCAGAGAGACTATATACGGCATTATCTGCAGTCTGGGCCTCACATTAAATGATATTGTAAATATGGACTAGGTCATCATGCAAGGGAATAAAACACAAAAAAAAAGAAAACTTGAGTGTGAAACATAGGCATTTTGTACTTACTTAAACGTTTGAGAGCTTCCACTGTGATTTCAGGATCACCACAGACTTTCTTCTCCAGCTCCTGCCAGGTCAGCAGGTCAAGCACCGCTTGGGGAACCACCTTCAGTAGGCCAGCCCTCATTGATTGAATCTGAGGCAGACAAAAGAAATGTAAGCACAGGCACTGGTCACGAGAGATTTTAAATAAGCTGTGCACATCTGGATGCCGACAATGAGGCCAAATATTTTGAAAGCACAGATCCATTTAGTTAAAGCTGCAGTATGTTTGTCATCCAGGGAAGGGGGCAAAAGGCCAACAGGCTTTCTTATGCAAGGGGGACCTTTAAAATGCAACAGTGAATCAAGCTAGGGAAAGTTTTGTATATCCTTCAGCAAAACTTTCCACCCCCAGTTAAACTGCTTGTAATGGGCTGCAATTGGACCACCTGCCTATTCTTTGGTCTAGAATATGGTGCATGAAACGTTTGTCAATGAAAGTACAAATAAGTCTGATCAACATTTTCCAGCATTGCTTCATCTCACCTCCGTCCATCCTCATCTCCAGCACTTCCCTTTTCCCTGCCATTTTGGACTCTTACAATTACCTGGTCTTTGTTCTCTGCCAGTCTTGCTTTCTGTACCAGTTGAATGAACTCTTTCCGATCCTCATATTGGACAACAGTGTTGCTGCCATCAGGCTTCAGGTCCACTACAGAGTGATCGCTGAGTACAGTGGTATAAGTCAGCTCGTTCCCAAATTTAAATTCATACGTCTCCTTGTCCATTGTTTCCATTGCTTCCAGAAGTTTCACCTGCACAGAAGGAATGGGATTGACCAGTGTGCCAAATTATAGCTTGTAAGCAACTTACTTGGCTTTACTCCATTTAAAACAGATACTTTAAAAGGAATAGTCCACTTCGCAGAATCCTCATTACAATCCGCACTTTACTGTATTTTTTTAAACTTGCAGTAGAGTAGTTCTCCAGTGAACCTGCAGCTATATCATGTTGAAACAGGCTGAGCAGACTGAGGATATATGTTCCCACCAGATGGCAGCCTGTCTCGGTTTCTCAGTAGTATACGGTACAGAGACAGTGCAAAGGAGCTGAACAAACTCCTAAACGTATATAAGAAACACAAGACTGCACCATGGTAAACTTACATGAGACAAGAGTTTCAAAATGACCACTGGACATTTTAAATTTAAACTCTCAAAAAGTGCAAGCATCCTTCCACTAACCTCTAAAATACGTGATCAGAAAAAGTATTGATTGAGGTGGATATGTCATTCAATTGTCCTATTCCTGCAGTTCTCCAAAGTACAAATATGATGCTATTGAAAGTTTGAGACACTGCGGGGGGGGGGGAGGGGGGGGAGGTAGAGAGCAGGAAAGGGGGGCAAGAGATGGAGGATTTTAAGCCATTCTATAAGCAAGCCAGGTAGATTTTGATCAACAACTTGTATTTATATAGTGCCTTTAACGTAGTAAAAAGTCCCAAGGCACTTCACAGGAGTATTATGAGACAAAAATTAGAGATTTCAGATTAAGAACACATAGCACAGACAGTCTTTGTTGCTTTGTATCTGTGTATCTCTCAATCCTCTTCCTTGATTTCTCAGATTCTCATTACAGCTTTTACATTCCATTTATCTTCGCCTTCTCCTTATCCCTCCCTGCCTTCCCCACTGAGAGTCTATTGCTTATTTTTTCTCCTTTCTCGAGCAGCAGAGTCAGCAAAATAATATAGAACTATCAAAATAAATAATAAGGCAGTACAGGTCCGATCTCCCAAATCCGTAGTTCTAAAATCCAGAATGTTCCGAAATCCGGACAGCGCGCAGATCGATGGAGGGGTCGTCTGAAATCCGTAAAAATGTTCTGAAATCTGGACATTTTTTCACAACAGTAAATAATCCCCCCCCGCACATGCACAGACATACACAACCCCCCCCCCCCCAAATAATCAACATTCACAAGACACTTAACTATCGAATCGCTGCAAAAGATTAAAAAATAAAAACTTTAACTTACCTTTTTTTGCAGGTCTTCATACCTACTGCTGGCCCAAGGGCTGCAATGCATGTTTTTCCCAGGTGCTTTTTTTCTTACTAACATTGCAATGTACCCACTGCATCACCTAATCCACACATATTTATAACCACTGAACTGTAGTGGATGATATGGACTGCAGCAGAATCTAACAATAATAATGACCTTCAAACAAGTAAACGTCGAACAGACTGCATTCATTAGATAGTCTGCACATAGTGCAGAGAGTGTGCAGGTCTATTTACAAAATATATACAACTCACCAGGACAGAGTCCACTGCAGGAAAATCCTTGGACCATCTCACCTCCTCCCCTGCGAGTTGCTTCCATACAATTCCAGGAAGAGCCAGCACCTGGCAAACATACACATAGTTTTCATTCGCCTAGAATATGCTACTTAAGATAAAGATGGATTTGTGCATATTTCTTTTCTCGACTCAGTCAAAACAGCAGGAATGCACTCCAGTTGCATCAGCAGGAGCATTTTATATCTCATCCCAGTTTGGTATAATTAGCTCCTAGTTAAGAAAGCAGTCAGGTGACTGAACGCCAGCCTCCTACCAGTACAGCGCTAAGTTGACAACCTATTGACACAATTTTCCCATTTTCCTTTGTTCAGAGAGGAAGTGGGAGCAGGAAGGGATCAAGGGTACCTTAATTCTTCCCATTCAGAAAGCCAACAAGAAAATGGAAACATCCAATGTGGAAGAATTATGAAAGCGTAGGACAACCCATATCTGAACATGCATTCCCACTAAACTCCTGGACGACCTTTTGTGTCCTCTTGGAAATAATCTTATTTAAGTAAAAATTGTAGACTCTAAATTTACAAGAATTTAAAGAGGCCTTTTGAATTTTTTTTTTGGGGGGGGGGGGGGAGAAAGAGAACAAGAGGGGGCAATGCAGGACACAGTTTACTACTAGGTATAACTAGGTAACATACATTTTTTTTTTTAAGTTCACAAACCAAGGTGAATGGCTAAAACCCATAATGCAGGACACCAACAAGGTTGAAATGAGTACAAGAAAAGGAAAAGTAGTAAATAGGAAAGAAGCATTTTTAAATTAAAATGCCAGTTTCATAAAATCTTATACCAACTGCCATAATGTGCCTTTGCTGCAAGGCAGATTTGAGGAAGCTGAATGGTAAAATCAATATAAGATTACTACTAATCTATGCAAGAAATGTGCATCGTATGTTGCCACTCGTGTGTATGGCTTGCAATTACTGTGCATAATATAGTATAATTTGTTGGCTGAGAGCACAGGTAGACAGCATGCTTCCAGATTGTCATTAATGTTGTTACATTAGCCTCAAGGAAGTGTGAAGAGTGACCCTTGAATTTTTGCCTTCTAGTAGGTGTGGAAGTGCGTGGTCTCCTCTCGATCTATGGGGAGATGCCAAGTTGACATCATTGAAGTGCAGGGTTATAAAGGGGATCGCGGTGTTGATCAGAAAAAGTTATTCACTACAGCCAAGAGTTCAAATACTAACTCTCAAGTTTAAAATTAGGAACAAGAAAGGGAAACATAAATTCTGGAATAAATTGCCAGAGAAGGCTCCAGAAAACAATGATAGAAATAGGCTAAATAGTCAACAAATTACATTTATAGAAATTATGATGCATGGCGAAAATGGATACATGGGCTTGTGATCAATCAAAATGGGACAGGCATTGGGTTTAATGGCCTTTTACTATTCTTGAACTTCTTTTGTTCTCTTCGCTCCATGTTCCGCCACCCCTCTGCCCAACAACTTGTATTTATATAGCGCTTTTAATGCAGTAAAATGTTTCAAGGCACTTCGCAGGAGTATCATGAGACAAACACTTTGGCATCGAGCCACACAAGTAGAAATTAGGGCAGGTGACCAAAAGCTTGGTCAAAGAAGTAAGTTTTAAGGAGCGTCTTAAAGGAGAAAAGATATAGAGATGCAGAGAGGCTTAGTCACGGAATTCCAGAGCTTGGGGCCTAGGCAACAGAAGGCATGGCCACCAATGGTTGAGCACTTATAATTAGGGTTACTCAAGACGGCAGAATTAGAGGAGCGCAGATATCACAGGGAGGTTCTGGGGCTAATGAAGATTAGAGATAGGGAGGGGCGAGGCCATGGAGGGATTTGAAAACTAGAATGACAATTTTGAAATCGAGGTGTCTCTTAACCGGGAGTCAATGTAAGTCAGCGAGCACAGGGGTGATGGGTGAGCAGGACTTGGTGCGAGTTAGGAGACAGACAGCTGAGTTTTGAATCACCTCAAGTTTATGTAGGGTAGAATGTAGGAGGCCTGCCAGGAGTATGTTGTAATAGTCAAGTCTAGAGGTAACAAAGGCATGGATGAGGGTTTCAGCAGCGGATGAGCTGAGGCAAGGGCGGAGAAGGGCAATGTTACGGAGGTGGAAATAGGCGTTCTTAGTTACGCTGCGGATATGTGGTCGAAAGCTCATTTTGGGGTCAAATATGACACCAAGGTTGCGAACAATCTGGTTTAGCCTCAGACAGAAGTTGGGGAGAGGGATGGAGTCAGTGGCTAGGGAATGGAGTTTGTGGCTTCGGTCTTCCCAGTATTCAATTGGACAAAATTTCTGCTCATCCAGAACTGGATGTCGGACAAGCACTCTGACAATTTAGAGACTTTGGAGGGGTCGAGAGAAATGGCAGTGAGGTAGAGCTGGGTGTCATCAGCGTACATGTGGAAATTGACACTGTTTTCAGATGATGCCGCCAAGGGGCAACATGTAGATGAGAAATAAGAGGGACGAAGGATGGATCCTTGGGGAACACCAGAGGTAATGATGCGGGAGTGGGAAGAGAAGCCGTTGTAGGTGATTCTCTGGCAACGATTAGATAGATAAGAATGAAACCAGGCGAGTTAAGTCCACCAGCTGATGATGGTGGAGTGGACAACTGTGTCAAAGGCTACAGACAAGTCAAGAAGGATGAGGAGGGATAGTTTGCCTTTGTCACAGTCACAAAGGATGTCATTTATGACTATGATGAGAGTTTTGGTACTGTGGCAGGGGCGGAAACCTGATTGGAGGGATTCAAACATGGAGTTGCGGGAAAAATGGGCACGGATTTGGGAGGTGACAACATGCTCAAGGACTTGAGGGGAAAGGGAGATTGGAGGTGGGGCAGTAGTTTGCAAGGAAGGAGGGATCAAGGGTTGTTTTTTTTTCGAGGAGAGAGGGGATGACGGCAGATTTGAAGGAGAAGGGAACAGTACCCGAGGAGTGAGAACCCAGACCGACAATAGCACTGTCTGCAGAATGGCACACTTAAAAACTCATGTTTTACTACTCCAAACACGATGGCTACAGTATGTGTCAAAATCATCTGATAAAATGCCAAACGGTTAACATACAAAATACAAAAAGGGAAATGATTACCAAAAGCTCTCGCCCTCGCAGCGCAGCCCCCATCAGCTGGCCTATCCACTCGTACTTCCCAAATTCTTTGCAGCATGGATTAGGAACATACACATCTCGTGCTTCTCCGGTACTGTTACCCTGGGGCAAGGAGAACAACAGCACATCAAACATTTCTTTTATCTCCAAATCAGACAATTCCCGAGATGTAATTGTGTGGGCAATCTCTAAAGTTAGCTTTTCCAGCTACTTTGATTTTATACAGCCAGGCCCCTACCAATGAGCCCTACCTAACTGTTGGTAGGGCTTATCTGAATACAACTCTTGTGCAGAATCACTGTTACAATTCAATTTATTTCATATTTTGGTGATTTTTTTGTATGAACTTTGCACTCAAGTTGAAGGATGCTGAAGAAAGAACTTTCAGTTACAGAGTGCCTTTCACACCCTCAGGCCCAAACAATGTACTTCACAGCCAATGAATTTTTGAAGCGCGAAAATTCAGCAGACAATTTGTGTACAGCAAGATCCCATAAACAGCAAAGAAATTAATGACCAGTTAATCTATTTTGGCAGTGTTGAGAGAGATAAATATTGGCCAGGACACTAATTATTCCTTAATCTTCTTCAAAAAATTGCTGGAGGATCTTTTATATCTGAACAGTTAGATGTTTCATCGAAATGACAATGTAGTACTCCCTCAGTATTGCACTAAGGAATCAGCCTGGATTTTAACCTGAAGTCCCGCAGTGGGGTTTGAACCCATAACCTCTAACTTAGAGACCGTGCTATCAAAGAGCCAAATTGACACTTCATGCTGGAGAACGAAACACACATTATGAACATCAGGTCTCAGAATAAAACATTTTCAGGTCAGGTATAGCATGCAGAGTAAAGCCCACAGTATTCTATTCCAGCAAAGTCGCTCAGCCCCAAGACGGGAAGATGACGATGCACTGCACCATTTGAGATATTTCCTCCCCCGCCATTTCCTACCCCAGCATTTTCTGCAATCTCGAGTGAGATTGCCAATTCTGTGCCATACGATAAAGAGAGAGAGAAATTGATTAATTAAGATAAGCATCCCAGTACAAGTCAATGCCTTCAAGGGAATAAAAACATTGAAGGTAAAAGAGACTCCAATCACTTTCTCCAGTGATTTTTTAACATACCTGATTGGATGTCCTTACAAAAAAAGGCAAAGGCACAGGACTGTCCGCAGAACTTGGGCAAAGCTCTTCAGAGATGTCAGAGAGGCTGTCGCGGAATCCACCACCTGTTGGTTTAAAAAATTGGGATATTTAAAAAGTCATCCTAATGTTAAATAATGACCCTCATAGATTACAAGATCAATCAGAATGAGTTACATCGTTTATATAATTACTATTATCTTCCAGTATCAACTACTTAGGGATTAGATCACTATTGTTCATCATTTAGTGAGGACATAATTATCCATTAGCTATAGAGAACTGCTCACTAATGTCCATTATGACAGTTACAAAGGGACCAAACATGAAATAAAACGATGCTTGCGGCAGCGTATAAATCACTAAAACAATACACAGGGAGACACAAGATGGCTTGTTCTGCAGTTCATTCATAGCTTATTTTGTCACCTCCAAACTGCTCAGTAAGATTACTGCCTTGTAATCATTATTAGGTATCCTTTATTTTCTATGCAACTCACTGTGACCCATCTCGTATACAGTATATAAATAAGGATATAAAATCTTTAGAAAAACATTTATAAAGCTTAAAAATAAAACAGCAGGTGCTGAAAATCTGAAATAAGAACAGAAACAGCTGGAAATACTCAGCCTATACTCTCTGGAGTTTAGAAGAATGAGACGTGATCTCATGGAAACAGATAAGTTTCAGAGAGGGATTGACAGGGTAGATGCTGAGAGGTTGTTTCCCCTGGCTGGAGAGTCTAGAACTAGGGGACATAGTCTCAGGATAGATAAGGAGACAGCCATTTAAGACTGAGAGGAGGAGGAATTTCTTTACTCAGAGTTGTGAATATTTGGAACTCTCAACCCCAAAGGGCTGTGGTTGCTGAGTCATTGTGTATATTCAAGACTGAGATAGATTTTTGGACTCCAAGGAATAGGGGAATCGGGTGGAAAAGTGGAGTTGAGGTCGAAGATCAGCCATGAACTTACGAATGGCTGAGCAGGCTCAAGGGGCTGTATGTCCAACATTTGCTCCAATTCTTATGTTCGTATATAGGCGAGACAGCACCTGTGGAGAGAACGAATAACTTTTCAGGCTGAACAAACCTTACCTTGGTCGATAATTCCTTCGGAGATAAATTTACATTCCCACCACTGGTCATAGCGTGCTGGCCACCTTCAGGTAAAAAAAACATTACATTACAATGGTATATGGTTATTCTTGAGTAGAGTTCCGATTTCAGAATCAGGACTGGAAACGTCAGTAATGGGAAGGAGGCACTGTCTGTATTAGTATGTTATTAAACCTAAAAAGACTAGCACATAAGTTTGATCAGTTAAATTCAACATTTTTAGTAGCCCTATTCAAAATCAAATTGTTAAATAATCATCACGCAATAAATGTAGCCCACTTATATTGGATGCAGAGATCCATTTACATTGGACAAAACCTGAAATCGCAAACCAGGTCCATAGAGTTTTAAACCAGACAGTTAACACGCTGGGCTCAAAAACTCCTCCAAGTCAGTTCCCCCAGTGCTGTCATCAGGATTCACTGTTCAAACAAGCATACCCCTTCTAAAATCAAAGTAAAATCGGAATTTTAGCTCAGTTTTTTTTCCCCTTGCACTGTTGTTTTGCAGGTTATTTCAGTCTCTCTCGTTTTATAGCTAAGTTATTCGACAACGTTGCTCTTCAGCTGGATGCTCAGAGATGTGCAAAAGCTCGAAGTGGCTGCGATTCCAATGTTATTACCCTCCTGTTCTTCTTGCTTCCATTTAACAGATATGGAAACTCAGTGAAAGAGGGGCAAGAGGGAAGAAAGAGGAAGGGGAGCCCATATCCTAATGCTCCATTCCACAGCCTTGATACAGTAACAAACAATTCATTTGGTTGCAAGCCTTTAGCATCCTTCAATAAAAGAAGGGTTTCAAAGCAGTAAGCAAAAGTAAGTCGTCCCAGTGACAGAGTAGAACTGAAAGCCAATGGATCTGTTGTGTATTTAATTTGTTGCGAGCCCAATCAAAAGAGAAGGGAGAGATGGGCCATATACTTGAATAAATTAAGCAAAAATTAACGTAAACAGCTTCAATTTTGAATTAAGAGACAAACCGGGTGACCTTAAATTACCTAAAAAATATTTGTATGGGGTTTGCGATTCTAGTGCATATGCAAACTGAGCAATTTACAACAAATAAGCCAGAGGTGCCCTAAAAGTGATTAAGTATTGTTTCTAGGCCTATCAGAAAACTCCCAAGCCCACATTTAAATTTTGGAATCTCCCAAACGAGATACCACCCACACCACTTTTCAAAACACTACCTGTAATCCAAGGGTTTCTCACATTTGTCCGAAGGCTTCAGACCTTCAAACATCTGTAAAACAAAAATGTAAAATATTGGAATTTAATGTAATCTGAACAGCTTGTACTCAATTTCACCTGGATTTCATTTGTGGATTTAAAATAGATTAAAAAATATGAAATCAAAATCCATTCAATTGTTAACATATTTCATGCTGTTTGAATCAGTAGATTTCCATAAAGAACCATTTATAAGTCCTCATACTGCCGCCTGAATTATATTTTATTTAATAGAGTCAGAAGGATTGCACAAGATTACAACCTTGATCTCCCACTGTTCCGAACCCTTTGCGGAAGTGCAGCAGACGTGCACTTCCACCTACCACAAGCCCATGCCGCTGACCCCAGTTGCGTACTTTGCGGTAAGCTCTGGCTGGTGACCTGTTGGGTTTGAGTGGTCGCTTGTGGGTCGCAAACTGACATGCTGCTACAGGATTTTAAGTCTTGCAGCAGTTTAAAGGCAAATTCAACAGAGATGAACTGAAATTGATGGAGATCTTCAGGAAGAGGAACCCCCAACTTCATTGACATTGAGATGGATGGAGATGAAAGCAAGGTGGGCAGTATTGTTTGGCACCTGGGGAAGAGACCATCTCATGCCATAATGAGGGTTACAGTGGAGGGAGAGAACTGGAACAGTGAGTGCTACCTCCACAACCACCAAGTCAGTAATACAGCGCAGAAAAATATTTAATGAGCAAGAGAAGTGTTAAACAATTCAGTGACTCATAAGAACGAAATAGGAACAGGAGTAGGCCATACAGCCCCTCGAGCCTGCTCCGCCATTCAATAAGATCATGGCTGATCTGATCATGGACTCAACTCCATTTCCCTGCCCGCTCCCCATAACCCCTTATCGTTTAAGAAACTGTCTATTTCTGTCTTAAATTTATTCAACATCCCAGCTTTCACAGCTCTCTGAGGCAGCGAATTCCACAGATTTACAACCCCGAGAAAAGAAATTTCTCCTCATCTCTGTTTTAAATGGGCAGCCCCTTATTCTAAGATCATGCCCTCTAGTTCTAGTCTCCCCCATCAGTGGAAACATCCTCTCTCCATCCACCTTGTCAAGCCTCCTCATAATCTTATACATTTCGATAAGATCACCACTCATTCTTCTGAATTCCAATGAGTAGATGCCCAACCTACTCAACCTTTCCTCATAAGTCAACCCCCTCATCTCTGGAATCAACCTAGTGAACCTTCTCTGAACTGCTTCCAAAGCAAGTATGTCCTTTCGTAAATATAGAAACGAAAACTGCACGCAGTATTCCAGGTGTGTTTGTTGACTCACTTGTCTGTTGCCTTTTTGACACAATGTCAGTGTTGTCTGTGCTGCGAATTCTGACATGTGAAGCAGCCATGCTCATTCCCTACTCCCACTGGACCATCAATACCCTTGTAGAGATTGCCTAATCACCAACACCCCACACGCTACCAACTGAAACTTTCAGTGTCAGCCCAGTTTGCACACCAACAACTCAGTTTCTCTTTGAATCCCCACCCCCACCATGAGCAGAAGGAAACCAACATTTACACTTGTCTGCATCAGTGTTGGAGGAAGAATGGTGCATAATGTCAGGGAGATAGAGTCCAGAGGGGAAACATGGCTAATATTTGAGATGGCCCCTCAAAGAAGTGTAGGCACTCATTGTCTTGGCTGGTGAGTGGCACAATACACTGATGATGGAGAAGTTGGTGGGCAAGTGGCAGCTGCAGATTTATGCTGAGATGATGCCTTTCTTCCTTCTGAGAATTTAAAAAGGAATTTTTCCCTTCAGTTAATCTAATGCTATTGCATGTTTCTCTTGTTGATTTAATGAGGGTCACAATTCTATGGCCACATACTGATGTTAATGTGCCCTCCATCCAACCCAATGCCAGCCAGATGGGGTTAATGCAATGGAGGAGCAGCCAACCCACTGATTTCCAGTCTGCGACCCATGGTCATTAAGCCCAATTATACTTCTCATTCCAGATCAATTAACTCAGATCAGGGACTGAATTTGGGACCTTCCTGATCTGTATGTTTCAGTACCACATCCACTGGTGCCCTTATTCAATGAGTTACTAGGATGAACCTCAAAAGAACTTTAAAGATAAATTATTAAGCTGACTGCCACAGTTGCCTAACAGCCAACAGGATTCTGGTGAAAATCCTGGTACACTCAAGCAAAATGTTCTGAATTACTTTGAACAGACATACCTGTGTAAACACAGCATTCTTACAAGAGGGATCAGGGGAGGGGTTATTCCGATGCTCCATGGCTACTCGCCGATTGATGTAGAGTTTTGGCATGAAGTTGGGTTTATTGGTTTCTGAATCCTTGAGGCATTGCGTAATGAGAGCTGTACGCCGTTTTGACAGCAGAAGGAACTGTTTGATGTGCTGGAACACAAAAAAAACCTCATTGGTATCAATATCTAGGCTCAGATTTTGCGGTCAGCAGTGAATGAACAGCACCCGCCGTTCACCTTGCTGACATTAGAGTGGCAACTTTCTCTATTCTGGGGTCTGATCCAGCGCGGTGCCCTCTGCAGGGCATCTGTGGCTTCTGTGAGCAGTTCAAGAAACAGCGAGGCTCTTCAAGCAATTAGATTGAAGAATCCTTACTGAAACATCCAGAGTCTACACCAGGAAGCATAAAAAAGGGAGTATTAATTGGATTTACATCATCTACAGAAAGCAGTATAATGATTGGGAAAGACAGATGGAATTGAGAGTGTAAAACATTTTTTTTTTTTAAATGAAATAAAAAGGCTCCAACATTAATTAACTTTTGAAGGTATGAGACTCCACACTTGTAAAATTAAATTTTCAAGGCCAGAGCAGTGGTTTGGCAGCAATTATCATGCTATCAAAAATTCACTTACACTGGAATGCACTAGAAACACAGAAATCTACAGCACAGGAGGCCATTTTGGCCCATTGTGTCCGTGTCAGCCGACAAAGAGCCACACAGCCCTCGGTCAGCAGCCCTGAAGGTTACATATAAACCTATGAACAATGGTGGAAAGGTAAAGAGCATCCGGCCCAACCAGTCCGCCCCACCTAACTGCAACACCCCTTGCACCGCAACATTCTAGGCTCCACCCCAACCGGAGCCATGCGATCTCCTGGGAGTGGCAAACAGATAAAAACCCAGGCTAATTGGGGAAAAAATCTGGGAAAATTCCTCTTTGACCCATCCAGGCAATCAAATCTAGTCCAGATCATCCTGGCCGTATTCGATTCCCTGCAATACTTACCATCGTACCTGCGCCAGCCAACAAGAGGTTATCCAGTCTAATCCCACTTACCAGCTCTCTGTCCATAACTTTGCAGGTTACGGCACTTCAAGTGCCCATCCAAGCACCTTTTAAATGTGGTGAGGGTTTTTTCATCTTCCAGGCAGTGAGTTCCAGACCCCCATAACCCTCTACGTGAAGAAGCTTCCTTCTCAAATCCCCTCTGAACCTTTCACCAACCACCTTAAAACTATGCCCCCTCATAATTGACCCCTCCACCATAGAAACACAGGAACACTAGCCCCAACTTTTTATGGCATCTTTAGTGCAGAACAAGTGAGCAAGTACCTCAAATTCACACCATTGGATGACTTTCAATGCAGAGTCGTATCTGCGAGGACTGTTACAGCACACCCTGTGGAGGAGCAGGGCATGTGACAGCAACTTCCAGAATTTCACGTTTAAATGCAGATGCCAGGAGTTGCTCTCTGATTTACTCCATAATAACAGTGAGCGCTGTTAGCCTCACCATCATCAACGCAAAATCCAGGCCATTATCTTTAGCAAGGTGGTAGGGCATTTCCTGTGTTTGGTTTGGTTGCTTTTTGTTTAAAGCAGCACAGGGTTTGCTGACATAGCACTAAGCAGTGAGAGAATCCTTCACCACAGGCAGAGAAGCGAATAAAATAAATGTAATTCCCCCTTTCCCAAAGCAAATCAACCCATGACACATTATTTAAAAATCGGTTACAAAGGTGGCTCAGAGCCCAGGAAAAAAAAGACTACATCCGATGGATTGTGTGAAGTACGTACAAGTGAAAGGAATAGAAGTAAAACATATCATTTTGAAATGAGGGAGGGAGGGCTGCAGTGACAGCACATTGGACAGAATATTTATCCAGTGCTCTATAAGCTCTTTGTACAGTTATTTCAGCCAACTCTAAGTGGAACAGACAACCTTGAAAGGCAATTAACATTGTTCAGGAAAAATAGGATGAAGGTAAAGCTTAAAAAGAAGTGGGTTCATAATCATTCTAAAAAAGGGAACAAAAACAGACACCGATACTAAGCTGACATTCTGGTCAATTGGGAAATTTCTAGAAACCAGCAAAGGACGACGAAAAAATAATAAAGAGAGAGAAGATAGTTTGAGAGTTAACTAACAAGAAATACAAGAACAGACAACAAGAGCTTCAACAGGTATATAAAAAGGGAGAGAGTAGCTAAAGTAAATGTCGGTCCCTTAGACGATGAGACTGGAGAATTAATAATGGGAAACAGGGAAATGGTAGAGACTTTGAACAAACATTTTGTATCGCTCTTCACATTAGAAGACACCAAAAGCAACCCAAAAATTGATAATCAAGGGGCTATTGGGAGGGGGGGAAACTTAAAAAATCACTATCACTAGAGAAAAGTATTGGCAAACTAATGGGACTAAAAGTAGACAAGTCCCCTGAACCTGATGGCCTTCTCGGGTCAAAAGAAGTGGCTGCAGAGGTTGTAATCTACCAAAAATCCCTGGATTCTGGAGTTCCCAGCAGATTGAAAAACCACAAATGTAACACTCCTATTTAAGAAAGGAGGGAGACACAAAGCAGGAAACTATGGACCAGTTAGCCTATCATCTGTCATTGGGAAAATGCTGAAGTCCATTATTAAGGAATTGTAGTAGGACATTTAGAAAATCATAATACAGTCAAGCAGAGTCAGCATGGTTTTATGAAAGGGAAATTATGTTTGACAAATTTGGAGTTCCTTGAGGATGTAACGAACAGGATGGATAAAGGGGAACCAGTAGATGTCATGTATTTGGATTTCCAGAAGGCATTCGATAAGGTGCCACATAAAAGGTTACTGTACAAGATAAGCACGGGATTGGGGAGCATGGCCCCAAGTTTCCACATGATTTGCTCCTGATTTTTTTTTTTTTTAAAAAGGAGCAACTGGTGTAGAACGGAGTATCTTAGAAATCAGAATTCTCGCCATTTAGTTTGCTCCAGTTCTAGTCAGTTAGAACAGTTTCACTTTGGAACAGAATTTTTTTTTCAAAAGGGGGCATGTCCGGCCACTTACGCCTGATTTCAAAGTTTCGTGAGTGAAAACTTACTCCAAACTAACTTAGAATGGAGTAAGTGAAGAGTTTTGTACGCTCGAAAAAACCTTGTCTACACTTTAGAAAATCAGGCGTAGGTTACAAATCAGGCGTAGGGAATGGTGGAGGGATGGAGGAGGGGGTGGGGGGGGGGGGGGGGGGGGAAGTGTTTAAAGGGAAGATTAGAAACATTAAACACTTCAGTTTTACAAATAAAGAGCCATCATCAATAATAAATGATAAATACATCAATAAATCAATCAAAAAAAATTAATAAAAATAATTAAAAAAAAAAAATCAAACAAAACATTTTCTACTGACCGACTGCAGCACCGGGAGCCCTCCAACAGCGTGCTGGGATGCCCCCCTCTGTCTCTATCTCTCTGTCTGTCTGGGTGTCTCATTTTCGGGGACGGGGGGGAAGGAGGAGGAGATTGGGGGGGGAGGAGGAGGAGATTGGGGGGGGGAGGAGGAGGAGATTGGGGGGGGAGGAGGAGGAGGAGATTGGGGGGGGAGGAGGAGGAGGAGATTGGGGGGGAGGAGGAGGAGGAGATTGGGGGGGGGGAGGAGGAGGAGATTGGGGGGGGAGGAGGAGGAGATTGGGGGGGGAGGAGGAGGAGATTGGGGGGGGAGGAGGAGGAGATAGGGGGGGAGGAGGAGGAGATTGGGGGGGAGGAGGAGAGATTGGGGGGGGGAGGAGGAGGAGATTGGGGGGGGAGGAGGAGGAGATTGGGGGGGGAGGAGGAGGAGATTGGGGGGGGAGGAGGAGGAGATTGGGGGGGAGGAGGAGGAGGAGATTGGGGGGGAGGGGGAGGAGGAGGAGGAGATTGGGGGGGGAGGGGGAGGAGGAGGAGGAGATTGGGGGGGAGGAGGAGGAGGATTGGGGGGGAGGAGGAGGAGGAGATTGGGGGGAGGGAGGAGGAGGAGGAGATTGGGGGGGGGAGGAGGAGGAGGAGGAGATTGGGGGGGAGAGGAGGAGGAGATTGGGGGGGGAGGGAGGAGGAGATGGGGGGGAGGAGGAGGAGAGTGGGGGGAGGAGGAGGGAGATTGGGGGGGAGGAGGAGGAGAGGGGGGGGGGAGGAGGAGGAGATTGGGGGGGGGAGGAGGAGGAGATTGGGGGGGGAGGAGGAGGAGAGTGGGGGGGGGAGGAGGAGGAGAGGGGGGGGGGGAGGAGGAGGAGATTGGGGGGGGAGAGGAGGAGAGGGGGGGGAGGAGGAGGAGATTGGGGGGGAGGAGGAGGAGTGGGGGGGAGGAGGAGGAGATTGGGGGGGAGGAGGAGGAAGGGGGGGGAGGAGGAGGAGGTTGGGGGGGGAGGAGGAGGATGTGGGGGGAGGAGGAGGGATTGGGGGGGGGGAGGAGGAGATGGGGGGGGAGGAGGAGGAGGATGGGGGGGGGGAGGAGGAGGAGATTGGGGGGGGGGGGAGGAGGAGTTGGGGGGGGGGAGGAGGAGGAGGTTGGGGGGGGGAGGAGGAGGAGATTGGGGGGGAGGAGGAGGAGGAGATTGGGGGGGAGGAGGAGGAGGAGATTGGGGGGGAGGGAGGAGGAGGAGATTGGGG